>NW_028125252.1:0-167638 GCF_965194825.1 Balaenoptera physalus
CAGTTTGGGAGCATATATAAAAGCTGAAGATATACATATTCTGTAACTGTGAAATCCCACTACTAATTATATATTGACCAGAAATGTACACATGTGTTCAACATGTATAGTTTGAAATTGGACATTGAAAACTAGCTCTTAGAATTTTGAGTAACCACATTCAAATTCATGATTATGATCTGTTTGTAATATCTCCTTTTGCCTAGATGTATTTATTTAAAAATTTTAAATTTTATTGGAACTTAAAAAAAAACCTAGTTTACCTATTTTTCTCATCCCTCCCCCCACCCGCCCCACCTCTTAAAACCACCCATTTGTTCTCTGTATCTATGTTGATAGTAGGGCGCTCTTTCTATTGAAATATTAGAAATGTAGGAGAAAATTAGTGGTTTTGTAGATTCGCTAAAGGGAAGGTGAAGGAATGACCTCCTGATGACTTCCTTGTATCAAAAAAAAAAAAAATGTAAGGGCAACTTCATCAGTTGAAAATAAGGCAGAGAGATGATAGACTGGAGGTTTAGGGCTGAGGAAAAGATATGAGATAGTCATCATGGGTAGTTAATGAATGACTTCTTTAGGGAAATACAGGCTAGAAATGCCCAGTGATGTTACTCATTTGAGGCTGAAGAGCATGAATCTGTAGGAAGATAACTTCATCGAGTTGTGAGAGATCTCAAGCAACACCAGGCTGCTTAGAAGTAAATGTGGGGTGTTAAATGGTTGGGTTCATCTAGATGTGCAATTATTCCACATGATGGGGATGAAGATTCATGATGGGAAACAGGGACCAGGAAATGAAAGTGTCTTATAATTCATTTATATAAAAAATATATTAGGGAAAATCATATCATATACAATGAATGTCTTGATTATAAAACTGTGGGGATGTTGAACTGAAGGTGAGTTCTAGCATCATGAAGCTTTGTAGCGCTCTTCTGGATACACTCAGGAAAAGCAGGATGTTGCCACTTGTGGAAAGTGCCTTGTTGTGAATCCATTCTGCTGTATTTATAGCCACAATGAACCCATTTGCGGTGATACCAAGGACGCATTCAGTGCCTATAATTATTCACATCAAAATGATGCGAGATGGTGACAATTGATTTTCTGGGGGATTGCAGGTTTCGGTCATCCTGAGTTGTTGCTTCTCTTTGGTGTCTGAGGAAAATGTCTCCCTAGCGTGTGATGGGCAGATTTGTGATAGCTCCCACTATTCATGTCACCAGAAGCAGCAGTTGATGCATCATTTCCCAATCTACTCCATTTGTTTACTTTAGAACTCTTAGTTGTAAGTCTGGAGATGCAAATGATGGAAGGAGTTGTTTTCTAATCCTCTCCCGTGTCCTTTCGGATGCCCTGGGGTGTGAGTTCAATCGTGGGGCCCAGGGAGGAACTTGAGTAGACGCTCCTTTGTGAATCACTGACATAGTCTTGAGAGCTGTGTTCTTGAGTAGCTCTAGTTAAGTCAACCATCCGTTCACTAAGTCACCGGATAACTGCGTGTCACTTGTGACCGCAGGGAACTGATTGAAAGTAATAATAACTTCAAATATTTATAGCTATGAGCTAGGCCCTGTCCAGACACTTTATACATATCATGAAATTTAAGCCTTACAACAACCCTCTGCAGAATGTACTTTTATTATCTCCATTTTCCAGGGGAGGAAACTGAGGCTAAATAACTTGTCCAAAGTCAAAGAGGGAGAGGGAGACGGAGGAGAGAGAGAGAGTTGGGATTCAAACCCGAGTCACATGGTCCCAGAGTCCTTGTTCTTACCCACTATGTTATACTACCTACCCCTGTGGATCCTTTTGTGTGCACCAAAGACTGAAGGCAGGGTTGGCTTAACTGTAACTTTTTATCCTGTTGGTCTTTTGTGATGCCCTCAGGGCTTAAGGGAAGAATAATTGAGTTGGAAAAAAACCCACCTGTGAGATTTCTTTTTTCACTCCTCACACAGAACACTTTACTTTGGACACTTCTGGTCACTAAACACGTGTGGTTTTTTTTTTTTCCCCACAGCAAACAATTCTGCAACGCTGTCTCGGTGCCCTACCATTTAACTCAATTCTGACACTATCTACCTGGAGATGACATCAGATCCACAGGTTTAGGGCTCAGTCCCACCAGACTGCCCTCCATTTCAGATGCCAATCCCAAGTCTGGGTTGTCACCTGGACTTATTGGTTATAAGTTAGAGTTATGACCCTCTTTTTGGTTTCAGTTAATTTGCTGGAGTGGCTCACGGAGCTCAGGAAAACAGCTTATTTACATTTACCGATTTCTTATAAAAGGTTATGATCGTAGATGAACACCCAGACGGAAGAGATGCATAGAGCAAGGTCGTGGGAAGGGGCATGGAGCTTCCACGCCCCCTTTGGGGTACCACACCCCGAGCACCTCATGTGTTCACCAGTCTGAAAGATCTTTGAACCCAGTCCTTTTGGGTTTTAATGGAGGCTTTGTTACATAGGTGCAGTTGATTAAATCATTGGCCATTGGTTATTGTTTCAACCTCCAGCCTCTCCCCCTTTCGTGGAAACCTGGGGGTGGGACTGAAAGTTCCAACCTTGTATTCGCCCTCGGTTTTCCTGGCAATCAGTCCGCACCCTTAGGTGTGTTCCAAAAGTCACCTTGTTAACATAACAAAGGCATTTTTGTTGATCTCCTCACTGAGGAAATTCCAAGGGTTTTAGGAGCTCTGTGCGGGGCAGGGGGGGGGCGGGAAGGGGACAAAGACCAAATGTATTTCTTATGATAAATCACAATAGCACAATAGTAAAGCAAGAAGACACTGATTTTCTGAGACAAACCTCTTGTACAAAATAAATTGAGAGATAATAAATCTCTATATAAAAATGATTGTACACACACACACTTATATGCCCACAAACACATATTTACCTTTCATTTTAAAGAAATCACTAGGAAAATAAGGGTTGAAGGAAAAGTTCCTTGCTCCTTTACAAGGTAGGCAAATCAACATAGGGTAAAAATAATACCCCGAGTCACCTAATCTATTTTGGAAGAGTAAAACCAAAAGAGATGAAGAATCAGTTTTATCTTGGGGAAGTTGTTTCTGATTTTAAAATGTAAGCACGATACACATGATGATAAAATGGACGTCTCAGAACAAATGAACTTTTATGAGTGTACATAACGCTAAAGTAATGATAATGAAGTAATTCAAATAAAGGGAAGGTTGGTGTGTGAGATGTCTCCAAAATTTTTCATAATATTTGGTTTTCCCTTTACTTAGGACTTCTTTTAAACAAGGCGAAAACTTAAGGTTTTCTGGCCTGTTTTGGACAAGTTGTTATGAATTTTAGCATCTCATCTTTAAATCTCTCTTCTTGAACTCCAAATGTTTCCCTCGATTACAGTGTACAGTAATAAACAACTGCTACTCTCTGCTTGTTCCCACCCACTTGTACAAGTAAGTCTGTAGTATTTCAGGACCTCTGATTTGGTTTTCAAGAGGCTTTTTCTTGTCACTGGCTCTCCTCCATTTCTGCTGACCCAGGCTTCCAAGAGTGTGAGGGATAATGGGATACACTCTCCGAAGAGTTTGATGCCTCTCTTTTTATTTGTTTTGCTCATCACTGCATTAAAAACATAAAATTCTAACTGAGTACATTTGAAGATCGAATTGGCTTTATTCAGTGATTTATGAATCGGGCAGCATCCCATTGAGCAAGTAGAAAGGAGCTCTGCGGAGCTGTAAAAAATGCAAGAACTTTACAGGCAGGAGGGGGCAGAAAAGGGAAGTTTCTAGCTAAGAGTGGATTGTTTCAGGCAGGGTCACCTTCCTTTTGGGGGAAGGTGGGGGGGGGGTCACCCCTCTAGTGCTGACCAGGTAATTCCAGATCTATTGGTGAAAGGTCCCATTCCTGAGAGCGGCTGAAACTGCAATTAGGTTAGCTGTTAAGTCTTGGTTTGCTGACGTGGGACTTAGCACAAGTGACTCCATTTGGGGTTTGTTGTTTCTTTACTAACAACTGTATCTCATTCCTAGCGCTTAACCCCAGTACCTAGATACTTGCTGGTGAATGGATGACCAGACCAGTGAATTCAGAATTTCAGAGAAGTTCTTTATAATGAGAGACAGGCAGAGAAATGGCAGTTCTACCACCCAGTAAGTTTTGAACTCTTGCAGGTCTGATGCCCAAATCAAGCGTGGGAACGTGAACAGTGAGACTGAGTGAAAACACAGCAGTTCTTTGTGTTTCTGTTAGAGAAACACTGGTGGGAGACAGAGGACAAAGGAAGGAGACACAGGACTGGAGTGACCTCGGCTGGGGGCGGGGTTTCACAGTGTTGGGTGCTGCAGAGAGGTAGTCAGCAGGAGCAGGGGCTGTGTACGTCATCAGAGGCATTTTTTATTTTATTTTTTTTTGTTTTGATTGACGTATAGTTGATTTACAATCTTGTGCCAATCTGCTGTATGGCAAAGTGACTCAGTTATACACATATAGACATTCTTTTTTTATATTCTTTTCCATTACAGTTTTATCACAGGATATTGACTCTAGTTCCCTGTGCTGTAGAGTAGGACCTTGTTGTTTATCCCTCCTATATATAATAGTTTACATCTGCTAATGCCACACTCCCAGCCCTTCCCTCTCCCACCCCCCTCCTCCTTGGCAACCACAAGTCTGTTCTCTATGTCTGTGAGTCTGTTGCTGTTTCATAGATAGGTTCATTTGTGCCATACTTTAGATTCCACATGTAAGTGGTATCACATGGTATTTGTCTTTCTCTTTCTGACTTACTTCACTTAATAATCTCTAGTTGCATCCATGTTGCTGCAATCATCAAAGGCATTTTAGAAGAGGCTCTGCTTGCCATAGCTTCTGGCAGCGTTGCTTCCTACAGTGGAAAGAAGAATGTTGTTGATGGGAATTCCCAAAGTTAGGCTAAAGTGGGGGTGAAGTAACTTTTCTAGGTGAAGAGGTGATCTTTTTTTTTTTCTTTTTGATTTCTATGTGTGTTTTATTATATATTAGTCTCTTAAATCAAATAGAAGACAAAAAGTGGAGCTACAAACCAAAGTTACAACAGTACTAGCTTTTCTCGTCGCCCGTCTGTCTACTTTTACCAGAGGTCTTTATTTCTTCATAAGGCTTTGAGCTACTTGTCCAGGGTCCTTGACTGCAACCTGAAGAACTCCCTGTGGCAGGCGGGTCTGGTGGTTAAGAACTCTCTCAACTCTTGATTAACTGGGAATGTCTTGATTTCTCCCTCATTTTCGAAGGAAAGTTTTGCTAGATACAGGATTCTTGGTTGACGGTTTCTTTCCTTCAACACTTCAAGTACATTGAGTCATGCCATCTGGCCTCCGAGGCTCCTGATGAGAAATCTGCTCAATGACCTTCCTGGCAAACCTTCTCTCAGCTTCATAGACTTTCATAATGTACCGTATCATGTCTTATGCAACAGAACATTTTGTATAGTATCGTGAAGTCAGTTAAGTTGTAACGTTATTTTTTTTTTTAATTGGTTAATTTATTTTTGGCTGTGTTGGATCTTCGTTTCTGTGCGAGGGCTTTCTCTAGTTGCGGCAAGCGGGGGCCACTCTTCATCGTGGTGCGCGGGCCTCTCACTATCGCGGCCTCTCTTGATGCGGAGCACAGGCTCCAGACGCGCAGGCTCCAGACGCGCAGGCTCAGCAGTTGTGGCTCACGGGCCCAGTCGCTCCGCGGCCTGTGGGATCCTCCCAGACCAGGGCTCGAACCCGTGTCCCCTGCATCGACAGGCAGACTCTCAACCACTGCGCCACCAGGGAAGCCCAGTAACGTTATTTTGAGACCAGAATTTAAGGAAAAGGAATTGAACATTTCAAGTGTAGACATTATGAGGTCTCTAAAATTATTACGCATTTTCAAACTAGAAATAAAAAGGCCACTGAAGTATCCTGCAGATTTTTATTTATAACAAAGTGAATAGCAATATCTAATAACACACGTAAAGAAAACTTTCTTTGGGATCCTTTTTCCTAAGTGTAAAGGGGCCTTGAACTCAAAAAGTGAGAAAACCACTGTGGTGTACCCCCAGCGGTGATGGGTCCATTTCTTGCTCTGACCTCAGAGTGCACCATTGTGATGTACTTCACAAAGCCCTATGAAAGAGAAAGGTGGGCCCAGGTTTTTGGTCCTTAGAGCCCAGGAAGCTGCTTTTGGTGACCTGACGGCCTTGGACCTACAGTTAGCTTGTGTTTTCCTTGTTTGTGCCATTTTGTTGATTTTCGTTTCTCTTTTCTCTACTCTTTTTTATTTGTGTCATTGTTCTTTCTACAGTTAGCATAGTGAGTATCGTTGGTATAGTTAATACTTGATTAGCATAGTTAGTGTAGTTAGTACTAGTTAGCGCTGTTGGTACAGTTAGCGTAGTTAGCGTTGTTAGTAGAGACAGCATACTTAGCCCTGTTAGTACAGTTAGCATTGTTAGTTAGCGTAGTTAGCGTTGCTCGGTAGTGCTGTCAGTCAGTGTGGTTAGCAGATCACCAGGATGCAGGGCCTCACAGCCAAATCTGCTGGCAAGAAGGCTCATATTGATGACTTCCGGATCCTCCACACCATTGGTGAAGGCACCTTCGGTAAAGTGAAGTTGGCCCGGCACATTCTGACCGGGACACGGGTGGCTGTGAAGGTCATAGAGAAAAGGCGTCAGAGCTTCTCAAGTGTCCAGGCACTTTTCCGGGAAGTGTGCAGTCTGAAGGCTCTGAATCACCCCAATATTGTGAAACTGCTGGGGGTGATTGACACAGAGGAGACATTTTTCGTGGTGTTGGAGTACCTCCGTTGGGGGGACATGTACCGCTATTTGAAGATCCATGGCCGTATGACAGAGGCGGAAGCCCGAGGCCCGTTCCAGCAGCTGGTCTCCGCCCTGCAGCACTGCCACCGGAGGGGCATCGTGCACCGGGACCTGAAGCCACCGAGCCTTCTCTTTGATTCCAAGATGAATATCAAACTTACAGACTTTGGCCTCAGCAACAAGTGTGATGACATTTTCCCACTGGACACGATCTGCGGCACACCCCCTTATGCTGCCCCGGAACTCTTCCTGGGGCAGAGCTCCAGCGGCCCTGCGGTGGACGTGTGGAGCCTGGGAGTAGTGCTGTACACCATGGTAACTGGGTCCCGGCCCTTTGTGGGAAAAGACTTCCAGGAGCTGCGGAAGCAAGTCCTACGAGGGCAATACCCCATCCCACCTTATCTGTCTTTGGAGATAAGGGATCTGTTACAAAAAATGATTGCCCTCAACCCCAGTGACAGAGGCACCTTACGTGACCTCATGAGGCATCCGTGGGTCAACATGGGCCAGAAGGAGCCACTCCAGCCACCCTGTGAAAAGGACCGGGAGGTGACAATGGTGAGGACTCCGGGCTTGACTTGCGACCAGATCCAGGACACTGGGACAGGCCGTGTGAGCGCCAAGAAACCCAAGGTGGAGGTCTCCATCATAACTCTGAAGCCCTTCTCTTGCGGGGACCTCTGTGGCAGTGAACTTGAGCCTTCTCCAAGCCCTGTGGTGTCCTCCCTGCAAACCAGGTGGCTCTACCACAGAAAAGATGTGCCGCTGCAGGAAGAGCAGCAGGCAGGGCAGAAGACCGGTGAGTCTGCCTGTCCCCCACCCAGCCTGGAGGCGAGGACTGCCACCCCCAGCCCAGCCCCCCAGTGTGGCACTGGGACATCCACCTCCAGCAGCAGCAGGATTGGAGCCCCAGAGGGAAGCAGCTGCCCCCTGGGTGTGTCCAACACTGGAAGGTCCTCCCACGCTGGGCAGCCTGAGAGTGTGTCCTCATCCACTGTCTCTGGCCAGAGCCAGAAAAAGCAAGGGGTGGCTGGGAGAATCTGGAACTTTATTTTGAAACATCTTTGTTGCAAGCTGCCCAGCATGAGGCGTCATAATAAAGTGAGCCCATGTGAACCCCATGGATGACCGAGGCAGGAAGGTCAGGCCGCCGCGCTCCCTGGGGCCCGGTGCAGGGGAAGAGGAGTGTGTTCTCTGCACGGCCTTCAGAAGCATCGTATCCAAGACCCTGGCCAGCTCAGAGGATGGTCCGGAGCAGCCCGGGCGACCGAAAGCGAGGCCACCGTGGCTGCAGGTCTGCCCCTCAACCCCCACCTGGGTGAAACTTGAGAGACTGGACTGTCATTCCTGGGGCACGTCTCCCCTCCCCTACTCTTCTGTCTTCCGTGTTGGTGGGGGAGGGGGATAGTTCTTGTTCCAAGAACTCCTTGGTTCTTCCAATTCTAGTTAATAAACTTGACGCTCCAGAGAGATGCATCACACTCTGCTTCGCGTCGTCCCTGCACAGAATTGGGGCTGTGCATTTTCCAGTGAGACAGGCGTGCAGCCAAGGAGCGCTTGGAGGTAGTCAGAACAACTAAAGGGAAAAATGACCTAAGAGAATTAGCACAGTGACTCCCAACAGCAACAACTGCTGCACTGCAGGGCAGAAATGCAGAAAGTGTGTATTACCTTCCTGCACTACCATTCCCGAACATTTTCAGAAGGGCCGAGGGGAACTTTTGGTCCCTGCGGCCTGTGTTAATTACAACAGAGAGGCCCATTAATACACAAATTTATACACAAATCCATATATACATGTATAGCCACTTAAGTTTTTAAACTCTTCATTGAAGTTATATAACTCATTGATTTTCACAAACTAAAAATAAGTAACTTGCACCCAGATCATGAAAGAAAATATTACCATGGTACCAGTGCCCCAGAAGTCCCCCTTTGCTCCTTTCTAGACAATAGCCACCCCACATATCCTGTCTTAAAATTGCAGAGAGCAGTTTCTGTAATGCTTATATTGTTAAAAATTGTACCGTACTATCTATCCTGTCTTATATCTGTGTTTATGAGATTTCATTTTTGTGATTTATCTGAATTTGTTCCAGTACTATGTAGGATTTCACTGTGTATGAAAATACAGTGAACTTTATTGGAAAGCAGTTTGGGAGCATATATAAAAGCTGAAGATATACATATTCTGTAACTGTGAAATCCCACTACTAATTATATATTGACCAGAAATGTACACATGTGTTCAACATGTATAGTTTGAAATTGGACATTGAAAACTAGCTCTTAGAATTTTGAGTAACCACATTCAAATTCATGATTATGATCTGTTTGTAATATCTCCTTTTGCCTAGATGTATTTATTTAAAAATTTTAAATTTTATTGGAACTTAAAAAAAAACCTAGTTTACCTATTTTTCTCATCCCTCCCCCCCCCCCGCCCCACCTCTTAAAACCACCCATTTGTTCTCTGTATCTATGTTGATAGAAGGGCGCTCTTTCTATTGAAATATTAGAAATGTAGGAGAAAATTAGTGGTTTTATAGATTCGCTAAAGGGAAGGTGAAGGAATGACCTCCTGATGACTTCCTTGTATCAAAAAAAAAAAAAATGTAAGGGCAACTTCATCAGTTGAAAATAAGGCAGAGAGATGATAGACTGGAGGTTTAGGGCTGAGGAAAAGATATGAGATAGTCATCATGGGTAGTTAATGAATGACTTCTTTAGGGAAATACAGGCTAGAAATGCCCAGTGATGTTACTCATTTGAGGCTGAAGAGCATGAATCTGTAGGAAGATAACTTCATCGAGTTGTGAGAGATCTCAAGCAACACCAGGCTGCTTAGAAGTAAATGTGGGGTGTTAAATGGTTGGGTTCATCTAGATGTGCAATTATTCCACATGATGGGGATGAAGATTCATGATGGGAAACAGGGACCAGGAAATGAAAGTGTCTTATAATTCATTTATATAAAAAATATATTAGGGAAAATCATATCATATACAATGAATGTCTTGATTATAAAACTGTGGGGATGTTGAACTGAAGGTGAGTTCTAGCATCATGAAGCTTTGTAGCGCTCTTCTGGATACACTCAGGAAAAGCAGGATGTTGCCACTTGTGGAAACTGCCTTGTTGTGAATCCATTCTGCTGTATTTATAGCCACAATGAACCCATTTGCGGTGATACCAAGGACGCATTCAGTGCCTATAATTATTCACATCAAAATGATGCGAGATGGTGACAATTGATTTTCTGGGGGATTGCAGGTTTCGGTCATCCTGAGTTGTTGCTTCTCTTTGGTGTCTGAGGAAAATGTCTCCCTAGCGTGTGATGGGCAGATTTGTGATAGCTCCCACTATTCATGTCACCAGAAGCAGCAGTTGATGCATCATTTCCCAATCTACTCCATTTGTTTACTTTAGAACTCTTAGTTGTAAGTCTGGAGATGCAAATGATGGAAGGAGTTGTTTTCTAATCCTCTCCCGTGTCCTTTCGGATGCCCTGGGGTGTGAGTTCAATCGTGGGGCCCAGGGAGGAACTTGAGTAGACGCTCCTTTGTGAATCACTGACATAGTCTTGAGAGCTGTGTTCTTGAGTAGCTCTAGTTAAGTCAACCATCCGTTCACTAAGTCACCGGATAACTGCGTGTCACTTGTGACCGCAGGGAACTGATTGAAAGTAATAATAACTTCAAATATTTATAGCTATGAGCTAGGCCCTGTCCAGACACTTTATACATTATCATGAAATTTAAGCCTTACAACAACCCTCTGCAGAATGTACTTTTATTATCTCCATTTTCCAGGGGAGGAAACTGAGGCTAAATAACTTGTCCAAAGTCAAAGAGGGAGAGGGAGACGGAGAAGGAGAGAGAGAGAGTTGGGATTCAAACCCGAGTCACATGGTCCCAGAGTCCTTGTTCTTACCCACTATGTTATACTACCTACCCCTGTGGATCCTTTTGTGTGCACCAAAGACTGAAGGCAGGGTTGGCTTAACTGTAACTTTTTATCCTGTTGGTCTTTTGTGATGCCCTCAGGGCTTAAGGGAAGAATAATTGAGTTGGAAAAAAACCCACCTGTGAGATTTCTTTTTTCACTCCTCACACAGAACACTTTACTTTGGACACTTCTGGTCACTAAACACGTGTGGTTTTTTTTTTTTTCCCCACAGCAAACAATTCTGCAACGCTGTCTCGGTGCCCTACCATTTAACTCAATTCTGACACTATCTACCTGGAGATGACATCAGATCCACAGGTTTAGGGCTCAGTCCCACCAGACTGCCCTCCATTTCAGATGCCAATCCCAAGTCTGGGTTGTCACCTGGACTTATTGGTTATAAGTTAGAGTTATGACCCTCTTTTTGGTTTCAGTTAATTTGCTGGAGTGGCTCACGGAGCTCAGGAAAACAGCTTATTTACATTTACCGATTTCTTATAAAAGGTTATGATCGTAGATGAACACCCAGACGGAAGAGATGCATAGAGCAAGGTCGTGGGAAGGGGCATGGAGCTTCCACGCCCCCTTTGGGGTACCACACCCCGAGCACCTCATGTGTTCACCAGTCTGAAAGCTCTTTGAACCCAGTCCTTTTGGGTTTTAATGGAGGCTTTGTTACATAGGTGCAGTTGATTAAATCATTGGCCATTGGTTATTGTTTCAACCTCCAGCCTCTCCCCCTTTCGTGGAAACCTGGGGGTGGGACTGAAAGTTCCAACCTTGTATTCGCCCTCGGTTTTCCTGGCAATCAGTCCGCACCCTTAGGTGTGTTCCAAAAGTCACCTTGTTAACATAACAAAGGCATTTTTGTTGATCTCCTCACTGAGGAAATTCCAAGGGTTTTAGGAGCTCTGTGCGGGGCAGGGGGGGGGCGGGAAGGGGACAAAGACCAAATGTATTTCTTATGATAAATCACAATAGCACAATAGTAAAGCAAGAAGACACTGATTTTCTGAGACAAACCTCTTGTACAAAATAAATTGAGAGATAATAAATCTCTATATAAAAATGATTGTACACACACACACTTATATGCCCACAAACACATATTTACCTTTCATTTTAAAGAAATCACTAGGAAAATAAGGGTTGAAGGAAAAGTTCCTTGCTCCTTTACAAGGTAGGCAAATCAACATAGGGTAAAAATAATACCCCGAGTCACCTAATCTATTTTGGAAGAGTAAAACCAAAAGAGATGAAGAATCAGTTTTATCTTGGGGAAGTTGTTTCTGATTTTAAAATGTAAGCACGATACACATGATGATAAATTGGACTTCTCAGAACAAATGAACTTTTATGAGTGTACATAACGCTAAAGTAATGATAATGAAGTAATTCAAATAAAGGGAAGGTTGGTGTGTGAGATGTCTCCAAAATTTTTCATAATATTTGGTTTTCCCTTTACTTAGGACTTCTTTTAAACAAGGCGAAAACTTAAGGTTTTCTGGCCTGTTTTGGACAAGTTGTTATGAATTTTAGCATCTCATCTTTAAATCTCTCTTCTTGAACTCCAAATGTTTCCCTCGATTACAGTGTACAGTAATAAACAACTGCTACTCTCTGCTTGTTCCCACCCACTTGTACAAGTAAGTCTGTAGTATTTCAGGACCTCTGATTTGGTTTTCAAGAGGCTTTTTCTTGTCACTGGCTCTCCTCCATTTCTGCTGACCCAGGCTTCCAAGAGTGTGAGGGATAATGGGATACACTCTCCGAAGAGTTTGATGCCTCTCTTTTTATTTGTTTTGCTCATCACTGCATTAAAAACATAAAATTCTAACTGAGTACATTTGAAGATCGAATTGGCTTTATTCAGTGATTTATGAATCGGGCAGCATCCCATTGAGCAAGTAGAAAGGAGCTCTGCGGAGCTGTAAAAAATGCAAGAACTTTACAGGCAGGAGGGGGCAGAAAAGGGAAGTTTCTAGCTAAGAGTGGATTGTTTCAGGCAGGGTCACCTTCCTTTTGGGGGAAGGTGGGGGGGGGGTCACCCCTCTAGTGCTGACCAGGTAATTCCAGATCTATTGGTGAAAGGTCCCATTCCTGAGAGAGGCTGAAACTGCAATTAGGTTCGCTGTTAAGTCTTGGTTTGCTGACGTGGGACTTAGCACAAGTGACTCCATTTGGGGTTTGTTGTTTCTTTACTAACAACTGTATCTCATTCCTAGCGCTTAACCCCAGTACCTAGATACTTGCTGGTGAATGGATGACCAGACCAGTGAATTCAGAATTTCAGAGAAGTTCTTTATAATGAGAGACAGGCAGAGAAATGGCAGTTCTACCACCCAGTAAGTTTTGAACTCTTGCAGGTCTGATGCCCAAATCAAGCGTGGGAACGTGAACAGTGAGACTGAGTGAAAACACAGCAGTTCTTTGTGTTTCTGTTAGAGAAACACTGGTGGGAGACAGAGGACAAAGGAAGGAGACACAGGACTGGAGTGACCTCGGCTGGGGGCGGGGTTTCACAGTGTTGGGTGCTGCAGAGAGGTAGTCAGCAGGAGCAGGGGCTGTGTACGTCATCAGAGGCATTTTTTATTTTATTTTTTTTTGTTTTGATTGACGTATAGTTGATTTACAATCTTGTGCCAATCTGCTGTATGGCAAAGTGACTCAGTTATACACATATAGACATTCTTTTTTTATATTCTTTTCCATTACAGTTTTATCACAGGATATTGACTCTAGTTCCCTGTGCTGTAGAGTAGGACCTTGTTGTTTATCCCTCCTATATATAATAGTTTACATCTGCTAATGCCACACTCCCAGCCCTTCCCTCTCCCACCCCCCTCCTCCTTGGCAACCACAAGTCTGTTCTCTATGTCTGTGAGTCTGTTGCTGTTTCATAGATAGGTTCATTTGTGCCATACTTTAGATTCCACATGTAAGTGGTATCACATGGTATTTGTCTTTCTCTTTCTGACTTACTTCACTTAATAATCTCTAGTTGCATCCATGTTGCTGCAATCATCAAAGGCATTTTAGAAGAGGCTCTGCTTGCCATAGCTTCTGGCAGCGTTGCTTCCTACAGTGGAAAGAAGAATGTTGTTGATGGGAATTCCCAAAGTTAGGCTAAAGTGGGGGTGAAGTAACTTTTCTAGGTGAAGAGGTGATCTTTTTTTTTTCTTTTTGATTTCTATGTGTGTTTTATTATATATTAGTCTCTTAAATCAAATAGAAGACAAAAAGTGGAGCTACAAACCAAAGTTACAACAGTACTAGCTTTTCTCGTCGCCCGTCTGTCTACTTTTACCAGAGGTCTTTATTTCTTCATAAGGCTTTGAGCTACTTGTCCAGGGTCCTTGACTGCAACCTGAAGAACTCCCTGTGGCAGGCGGGTCTGGTGGTTAAGAACTCTCTCAACTCTTGATTAACTGGGAATGTCTTGATTTCTCCCTCATTTTCGAAGGAAAGTTTTGCTAGATACAGGATTCTTGGTTGACGGTTTCTTTCCTTCAACACTTCAAGTACATTGAGTCATGCCATCTGGCCTCCGAGGCTCCTGATGAGAAATCTGCTCAATGACCTTCCTGGCAAACCTTCTCTCAGCTTCATAGACTTTCATAATGTACCATATCATGTCTTATGCAACAGAACATTTTGTATAGTATCGTGAAGTCAGTTAAGTTGTAACGTTATTTTTTTTTTTTAATTAGTTAATTTATTTTTGGCTGTGTTGGATCTTCGTTTCTGTGCGAGGGCTTTCTCTAGTTGCGGCAAGCGGGGGCCACTCTTCATCGCGGTGCGCGGGCCTCTCACTATCGCGGCCTCTCTTGATGCGGAGCACAGGCTCCAGACGCGCAGGCTCCAGACGCGCAGGCTCAGCAGTTGTGGCTCACGGGCCCAGTCGCTCCGCGGCCTGTGGGATCCTCCCAGACCAGGGCTCGAACCCGTGTCCCCTGCATCGACAGGCAGACTCTCAACCACTGCGCCACCAGGGAAGCCCAGTAACGTTATTTTGAGACCAGAATTTAAGGAAAAGGAATTGAACATTTCAAGTGTAGACATTATGAGGTCTCTAAAATTATTACGCATTTTCAAACTAGAAATAAAAAGGCCACTGAAGTATCCTGCAGATTTTTATTTATAACAAAGTGAATAGCAATATCTAATAACACACGTAAAGAAAACTTTCTTTGGGATCCTTTTTCCTAAGTGTAAAGGGGCCTTGAACTCAAAAAGTGAGAAAACCACTGTGGTGTACCCCCAGCGGTGATGGGTCCATTTCTTGCTCTGACCTCAGAGTGCACCATTGTGATGTACTTCACAAAGCCCTATGAAAGAGAAAGGTGGGCCCAGGTTTTTGGTCCTTAGAGCCCAGGAAGCTGCTTTTGGTGACCTGACGGCCTTGGACCTACAGTTAGCTTGTGTTTTCCTTGTTTGTGCCATTTTGTTGATTTTCGTTTCTCTTTTCTCTACTCTTTTTTATTTGTGTCATTGTTCTTTCTACAGTTAGCATAGTGAGTATTGTTGGTATAGTTAATACTTGATTAGCATAGTTAGTGTAGTTAGTACTAGTTAGCGCTGTTGGTACAGTTAGCGTAGTTAGCGTTGTTAGTAGAGACAGCATACTTAGCCCTGTTAGTACAGTTAGCATTGTTAGTTAGCGTAGTTAGCGTTGCTCGGTAGTGCTGTCAGTCAGTGTGGTTAGCAGATCACCAGGATGCAGGGCCTCACAGCCAAATCTGCTGGCAAGAAGGCTCATATTGATGACTTCCAGATCCTCCACACCATTGGTGAAGGCACCTTCGGTAAAGTGAAGTTGGCCCGGCACATTCTGACCGGGACACGGGTGGCTGTGAAGGTCATAGAGAAAAGGCGTCAGAGCTTCTCAAGTGTCCAGGCACTTTTCCGGGAAGTGTGCAGTCTGAAGGCTCTGAATCACCCCAATATTGTGAAACTGCTGGGGGTGATTGACACAGAGGAGACATTTTTCGTGGTGATGGAGTACCTCCGTGGGGGGGACATGTACCGCTATTTGAAGATCCATGGCCGTATGACAGAGGCGGAGGCCCGAGGCCCGTTCCAGCAGCTGGTCTCCGCCCTGCAGCACTGCCACCGGAGGGGCATCGTGCACCGGGACCTGAAGCCACCGAGCCTCCTCTTTGATTCCAAGATGAATATCAAACTTACAGACTTTGGCCTCAGCAACAAGTGTGATGACATTTTCCCACTGGACACGATCTGCGGCACACCCCCTTATGCTGCCCCGGAACTCTTCCTGGGGCAGAGCTCCAGCGGCCCTGCGGTGGACGTGTGGAGCCTGGGAGTAGTGCTGTACACCATGGTAACTGGGTCCCGGCCCTTTGTGGGAAAAGACTTCCAGGAGCTGCGGAAGCAAGTCCTACGAGGGCAATACCCCATCCCACCTTATCTGTCTTTGGAGATAAGGGATCTGTTACAAAAAATGATTGCCCTCAACCCCAGTGACAGAGGCACCTTACGTGACCTCATGAGGCATCCGTGGGTCAACATGGGCCAGAAGGAGCCACTCCAGCCACCCTGTGAAAAGGACCGGGAGGTGACAATGGTGAGGACTCCGGGCTTGACTTGCGACCAGATCCAGGACACTGGGACAGGCAGTGTGAGCGCCAAGAAACCCAAGGTGGAGGTCTCCATCATAACTCTGAAGCCCTTCTCTTGCGGGGACCTCTGTGGCAGTGAACTTGAGCCTTCTCCAAGCCCTGTGGTGTCCTCCCTGCAAACCAGGTGGCTCTACCACAGAAAAGATGTGCCGCTGCAGGAAGAGCAGCAGGCAGGGCAGAAGACCGGTGAGTCTGCCTGTCCCCCACCCAGCCTGGAGGCGAGGACTGCCACCCCCAGCCCAGCCCCCCAGTGTGGCACTGGGACATCCACCTCCAGCAGCAGCAGGATTGGAGCCCCAGAGGGAAGCAGCTGCCCCCTGGGTGTGTCCAACACTGGAAGGTCCTCCCACGCTGGGCAGCCTGAGAGTGTGTCCTCATCCACTGTCTCTGGCCAGAGCCAGAAAAAGCAAGGGGTGGCTGGGAGAATCTGGAACTTTATTTTGAAACATCTTTGTTGCAAGCTGCCCAGCATGAGGCGTCATAATAAAGTGAGCCCATGTGAACCCCATGGATGACCGAGGCAGGAAGGTCAGGCCGCCGCGCTCCCTGGGGCCCGGTGCAGGGGAAGAGGAGTGTGTTCTCTGCACGGCCTTCAGAAGCATCGTATCCAAGACCCTGGCCAGCTCAGAGGATGGTCCGGAGCAGCCCGGGCGACCGAAAGCGAGGCCACCGTGGCTGCAGGTCTGCCCCTCAACCCCCACCTGGGTGAAACTTGAGAGACTGGACTGTCATTCCTGGGGCACGTCTCCCCTCCCCTACTCTTCTGTCTTCCGTGTTGGTGGGGGAGGGGGATAGTTCTTGTTCCAAGAACTCCTTGGTTCTTCCAATTCTAGTTAATAAACTTGACGCTCCAGAGAGATGCATCACACTCTGCTTCGCGTCGTCCCTGCACAGAATTGGGGCTGTGCATTTTCCAGTGAGACAGGCGTGCAGCCATGGAGCGCTTGGCGGTAGTCAGAACAACTAAAGGGAAAAATGACCTAAGAGAATTAGCACAGTGACTCCCAACAGCAACAACTGCTGCACTGCAGGGCAGAAATGCAGAAAGTGTGTATTACCTTCCTGCACTACCATTCCCGAACATTTTCAGAAGGGCCGAGGGGAACTTTTGGTCCCTGCGGCCTGTGTTAATTACAACAGAGAGGCCCATTAATACACAAATTTATACACAAATCCATATATACATGTATAGCCACTTAAGTTTTTAAACTCTTCATTGAAGTTATATAACTCATTGATTTTCACAAACTAAAAATAAGTAACTTGCACCCAGATCATGAAAGAAAATATTACCATGGTACCAGTGCCCCAGAAGTCCCCCTTTGCTCCTTTCTAGACAATAGCCACCCCACATATCCTGTCTTAAAATTGCAGAGAGCAGTTTCTGTAATGCTTATATTGTTAAAAATTGTACCGTACTATCTATCCTGTCTTATATCTGTGTTTATGAGATTTCATTTTTGTGATTTATCTGAATTTGTTCCAGTACTATGTAGGATTTCACTGTGTATGAAAATACAGTGAACTTTATTGGAAAGCAGTTTGGGAGCATATATAAAAGCTGAAGATATACATATTCTGTAACTGTGAAATCCCACTACTAATTATATATTGACCAGAAATGTACACATGTGTTCAACATGTATAGTTTGAAATTGGACATTGAAAACTAGCTCTTAGAATTTTGAGTAACCACATTCAAATTCATGATTATGATCTGTTTGTAATATCTCCTTTTGCCTAGATGTATTTATTTAAAAATTTTAAATTTTATTGGAACTTAAAAAAAAACCTAGTTTACCTATTTTTCTCATCCCTCCCCCCCCCCCCGCCCCACCTCTTAAAACCACCCATTTGTTCTCTGTATCTATGTTGATAGAAGGGCGCTCTTTCTATTGAAATATTAGAAATGTAGGAGAAAATTAGTGGTTTTATAGATTCGCTAAAGGGAAGGTGAAGGAATGACCTCCTGATGACTTCCTTGTATCAAAAAAAAAAAAAAAAAAATGTAAGGGCAACTTCATCAGTTGAAAATAAGGCAGAGAGATGATAGACTGGAGGTTTAGGGCTGAGGAAAAGATATGAGATAGTCATCATGGGTAGTTAATGAATGACTTCTTTAGGGAAATACAGGCTAGAAATGCCCAGTGATGTTACTCATTTGAGGCTGAAGAGCATGAATCTGTAGGAAGATAACTTCATCGAGTTGTGAGAGATCTCAAGCAACACCAGGCTGCTTAGAAGTAAATGTGGGGTGTTAAATGGTTGGGTTCATCTAGATGTGCAATTATTCCACATGATGGGGATGAAGATTCATGATGGGAAACAGGGACCAGGAAATGAAAGTGTCTTATAATTCATTTATATAAAAAATATATTAGGGAAAATCATATCATATACAATGAATGTCTTGATTATAAAACTGTGGGGATGTTGAACTGAAGGTGAGTTCTAGCATCATGAAGCTTTGTAGCGCTCTTCTGGATACACTCAGGAAAGCAGGATGTTGCCACTTGTGGAAACTGCCTTGTTGTGAATCCATTCTGCTGTATTTATAGCCACAATGAACCCATTTGCGGTGATACCAAGGACGCATTCAGTGCCTATAATTATTCACATCAAAATGATGCGAGATGGTGACAATTGATTTTCTGGGGGATTGCAGGTTTCGGTCATCCTGGGTTGTTGCTTCTCTTTGGTGTCTGAGGAAAATGTCTCCCTAGCGTGTGATGGGCAGATTTGTGATAGCTCCCACTATTCATGTCACCAGAAGCAGCAGTTGATGCATCATTTCCCAATCTACTCCATTTGTTTACTTTAGAACTCTTAGTTGTAAGTCTGGAGATGCAAATGATGGAAGGAGTTGTTTTCTAATCCTCTCCCGTGTCCTTTCGGATGCCCTGGGGTGTGAGTTCAATCGTGGGGCCCAGGGAGGAACTTGAGTAGACGCTCCTTTGTGAATCACTGACATAGTCTTGAGAGCTGTGTTCTTGAGTAGCTCTAGTTAAGTCAACCATCCGTTCACTAAGTCACCGGATAACTGCGTGTCACTTGTGACCGCAGGGAACTGATTGAAAGTAATAATAACTTCAAATATTTATAGCTATGAGCTAGGCCCTGTCCAGACACTTTATACATTATCATGAAATTTAAGCCTTACAACAACCCTCTGCAGAATGTACTTTTATTATCTCCATTTTCCAGGGGAGGAAACTGAGGCTAAATAACTTGTCCAAAGTCAAAGAGGGAGAGGGAGACGGAGAAGGAGAGAGAGAGAGTTGGGATTCAAACCCGAGTCACATGGTCCCAGAGTCCTTGTTCTTACCCACTATGTTATACTACCTACCCCTGTGGATCCTTTTGTGTGCACCAAAGACTGAAGGCAGGGTTGGCTTAACTGTAACTTTTTATCCTGTTGGTCTTTTGTGATGCCCTCAGGGCTTAAGGGAAGAATAATTGAGTTGGAAAAAAACCCACTTGTGAGATTTCTTTTTTCACTCCTCACACAGAACACTTTACTTTGGACACTTCTGGTCACTAAACACGTGTGTTTTTTTTTTTTTTCCCCACAGCAAACAATTCTGCAACGCTGTCTCGGTGCCCTACCATTTAACTCAATTCTGACACTATCTACCTGGAGATGACATCAGATCCACAGGTTTAGGGCTCAGTCCCACCAGACTGCCCTCCATTTCAGATGCCAATCCCAAGTCTGGGTTGTCACCTGGACTTATTGGTTATAAGTTAGAGTTATGACCCTCTTTTTGGTTTCAGTTAATTTGCTGGAGTGGCTCACGGAGCTCAGGAAAACAGCTTATTTACATTTACCGATTTCTTATAAAAGGTTATGATCGTAGATGAACACCCAGACGGAAGAGATGCATAGAGCAAGGTCGTGGGAAGGGGCATGGAGCTTCCACGCCCCCTTTGGGGTACCACACCCCGAGCACCTCATGTGTTCACCAGTCTGAAAGCTCTTTGAACCCAGTCCTTTTGGGTTTTAATGGAGGCTTTGTTACATAGGTGCAGTTGATTAAATCATTGGCCATTGGTTATTGTTTCAACCTCCAGCCTCTCCCCCTTTCGTGGAAACCTGGGGGTGGGACTGAAAGTTCCAACCTTGTATTCGCCCTCGGTTTTCCTGGCAATCAGTCCACACCCTTAGGTGTGTTCCAAAAGTCACCTTGTTAACATAACAAAGGCATTTTTGTTGATCTCCTCACTGAGGAAATTCCAAGGGTTTTAGGAGCTCTGTGAGGGGCAGGGGGGGGGCGGGAAGGGGACAAAGACCAAATGTATTTCTTATGATAAATCACAATAGCACAATAGTAAAGCAAGAAGACACTGATTTTCTGAGACAAACCTCTTGTACAAAATAAATTGAGAGATAATAAATCTCTATATAAAAATGATTGTACACACACACACTTATATGCCCACAAACACATATTTACCTTTCATTTTAAAGAAATCACTAGGAAAATAAGGGTTGAAGGAAAAGTTCCTTGCTCCTTTACAAGGTAGGCAAATCAACATAGGGTAAAAATAATACCCCGAGTCACCTAATCTATTTTGGAAGAGTAAAACCAAAAGAGATGAAGAATCAGTTTTATCTTGGGGAAGTTGTTTCTGATTTTAAAATGTAAGCACGATACACATGATGATAAAATGGACGTCTCAGAACAAATGAACTTTTATGAGTGTACATAACGCTAAAGTAATGATAATGAAGTAATTCAAATAAAGGGAAGGTTGGTGTGTGAGATGTCTCCAAAATTTTTCATAATATTTGGTTTTCCCTTTACTTAGGACTTCTTTTAAACAAGGCGAAAACTTAAGGTTTTCTGGCCTGTTTTGGACAAGTTGTTATGAATTTTAGCATCTCATCTTTAAATCTCTCTTCTTGAACTCCAAATGTTTCCCTCGATTACAGTGTACAGTAATAAACAACTGCTACTCTCTGCTTGTTCCCACCCACTTGTACAAGTAAGTCTGTAGTATTTCAGGACCTCTGATTTGGTTTTCAAGAGGCTTTTTCTTGTCACTGGCTCTCCTCCATTTCTGCTGACCCAGGCTTCCAAGAGTGTGAGGGATAATGGGATACACTCTCCGAAGAGTTTGATGCCTCTCTTTTTATTTGTTTTGCTCATCACTGCATTAAAAACATAAAATTCTAACTGAGTACATTTGAAGATCGAATTGGCTTTATTCAGTGATTTATGAATCGGGCAGCATCCCATTGAGCAAGTAGAAAGGAGCTCTGCGGAGCTGTAAAAAATGCAAGAACTTTACAGGCAGGAGGGGGCAGAAAAGGGAAGTTTCTAGCTAAGAGTGGATTGTTTCAGGCAGGGTCACCTGCCTTTTGGGGGAAGGTGGGGGGGGGTCACCCCTCTAGTGCTGACCAGGTAATTCCAGATCTATTGGTGAAAGGTCCCATTCCTGAGAGCGGCTGAAACTGCAATTAGGTTAGCTGTTAAGTCTTGGTTTGCTGACGTGGGACTTAGCACAAGTGACTCCATTTGGGGTTTGTTGTTTCTTTACTAACAACTGTATCTCATTCCTAGCGCTTAACCCCAGTACCTAGATACTTGCTGGTGAATGGATGACCAGACCAGTGAATTCAGAATTTCAGAGAAGTTCTTTATAATGAGAGACAGGCAGAGAAATGGCAGTTCTACCACCCAGTAAGTTTTGAACTCTTGCAGGTCTGATGCCCAAATCAAGCGTGGGAACGTGAACAGTGAGACTGAGTGAAAACACAGCAGTTCTTTGTGTTTCTGTTAGAGAAACACTGGTGGGAGACAGAGGACAAAGGAAGGAGACACAGGACTGGAGTGACCTCGGCTGGGGGCGGGGTTTCACAGTGTTGGGTGCTGCAGAGAGGTAGTCAGCAGGAGCAGGGGCTGTGTACGTCATCAGAGGCATTTTTTATTTTATTTTTTTTTGTTTTGATTGACGTATAGTTGATTTACAATCTTGTGCCAATCTGCTGTATGGCAAAGTGACTCAGTTATACACATATAGACATTCTTTTTTTATATTCTTTTCCATTACAGTTTTATCACAGGATATTGACTCTAGTTCCCTGTGCTGTAGAGTAGGACCTTGTTGTTTATCCCTCCTATATATAATAGTTTACATCTGCTAATGCCACACTCCCAGCCCTTCCCTCTCCCACCCCCCTCCTCCTTGGCAACCACAAGTCTGTTCTCTATGTCTGTGAGTCTGTTGCTGTTTCATAGATAGGTTCATTTGTGCCATACTTTAGATTCCACATGTAAGTGGTATCACATGGTATTTGTCTTTCTCTTTCTGACTTACTTCACTTAATAATCTCTAGTTGCATCCATGTTGCTGCAATCATCAAAGGCATTTTAGAAGAGGCTCTGCTTGCCATAGCTTCTGGCAGCGTTGCTTCCTACAGTGGAAAGAAGAATGTTGTTGATGGGAATTCCCAAAGTTAGGCTAAAGTGGGGGTGAAGTAACTTTTCTAGGTGAAGAGGTGATCTTTTTTTTTTTCTTTTTGATTTCTATGTGTGTTTTATTATATATTAGTCTCTTAAATCAAATAGAAGACAAAAAGTGGAGCTACAAACCAAAGTTACAACAGTACTAGCTTTTCTCGTCGCCCGTCTGTCTACTTTTACCAGAGGTCTTTATTTCTTCATAAGGCTTTGAGCTACTTGTCCAGGGTCCTTGACTGCAACCTGAAGAACTCCCTGTGGCCGGCGGGTCTGGTGGTTAAGAACTCTCTCAACTCTTGATTAACTGGGAATGTCTTGATTTCTCCCTCATTTTCGAAGGAAAGTTTTGCTAGATACAGGATTCTTGGTTGACGGTTTCTTTCCTTCAACACTTCAAGTACATTGAGTCATGCCATCTGGCCTCCGAGGCTCCTGATGAGAAATCTGCTCAATGACCTTCCTGGCAAACCTTCTCTCAGCTTCATAGACTTTCATAATGTACCGTATCATGTCTTATGCAACAGAACATTTTGTATAGTATCGTGAAGTCAGTTAAGTTGTAACGTTATTTTTTTTTTTAATTAGTTAATTTATTTTTGGCTGTGTTGGATCTTCGTTTCTGTGCGAGGGCTTTCTCTAGTTGCGGCAAGCGGGGGCCGCTCTTCATCGCGGTGCGCGGGCCTCTCACTATCGCGGCCTCTCTTGATGCGGAGCACAGGCTCCAGACGCGCAGGCTCCAGACGCGCAGGCTCAGCAGTTGTGGCTCACGGGCCCAGTCGCTCCGCGGCCTGTGGGATCCTCCCAGACCAGGGCTCGAACCCGTGTCCCCTGCATCGACAGGCAGACTCTCAACCACTGCGCCACCAGGGAAGCCCAGTAACGTTATTTTGAGACCAGAATTTAAGGAAAAGGAATTGAACATTTCAAGTGTAGACATTATGAGGTCTCTAAAATTATTACGCATTTTCAAACTAGAAATAAAAAGGCCACTGAAGTATCCTGCAGATTTTTATTTATAACAAAGTGAATAGCAATATCTAATAACACACGTAAAGAAAACTTTCTTTGGGATCCTTTTTCCTAAGTGTAAAGGAGCCTTGAACTCAAAAAGTGAGAAAACCACTGTGGTGTACCCCCAGCGGTGATGGGTCCATTTCTTGCTCTGACCTCAGAGTGCACCACTGTGATGTACTTCACAAAGCCCTATGAAAGAGAAAGGTGGGCCCAGGTTTTTGGTCCTTAGAGCCCAGGAAGCTGCTTTTGGTGACCTGACGGCCTTGGACCTACAGTTAGCTTGTGTTTTCCTTGTTTGTGCCATTTTGTTGATTTTCGTTTCTCTTTTCTCTACTCTTTTTTATTTGTGTCATTGTTCTTTCTACAGTTAGCATAGTGAGTATTGTTGGTATAGTTAATACTTGATTAGCATAGTTAGTGTAGTTAGTACTAGTTAGCGCTGTTGGTACAGTTAGCGTAGTTAGCGTTGTTAGTAGAGACAGCATACTTAGCCCTGTTAGTACAGTTAGCATTGTTAGTTAGCGTAGTTAGCGTTGCTCGGTAGTGCTGTCAGTCAGTGTGGTTAGCAGATCACCAGGATGCAGGGCCTCACAGCCAAATCTGCTGGCAAGAAGGCTCATATTGATGACTTCCGGATCCTCCACACCATTGGTGAAGGCACCTTCGGTAAAGTGAAGTTGGCCCGGCACATTCTGACCGGGACACGGGTGGCTGTGAAGGTCATAGAGAAAAGGCGTCAGAGCTTCTCAAGTGTCCAGGCACTTTTTCGGGAAGTGTGCAGTCTGAAGGCTCTGAATCACCCCAATATTGTGAAACTGCTGGGGGTGATTGACACAGAGGAGACATTTTTCGTGGTGATGGAGTACCTCCGTGGGGGGGACATGTACCGCTATTTGAAGATCCATGGCCGTATGACAGAGGCGGAGGCCCGAGGCCCGTTCCAGCAGCTGGTCTCCGCCCTGCAGCACTGCCACCGGAGGGGCATCGTGCACCGGGACCTGAAGCCACCGAGCCTCCTCTTTGATTCCAAGATGAATATCAAACTTACAGACTTTGGCCTCAGCAACAAGTGTGATGACATTTTCCCACTGGACACGATCTGCGGCACACCCCCTTATGCTGCCCCGGAACTCTTCCTGGGGCAGAGCTCCAGCGGCCCTGCGGTGGACGTGTGGAGCCTGGGAGTAGTGCTGTACACCATGGTAACTGGGTCCCGGCCCTTTGTGGGAAAAGACTTCCAGGAGCTGCGGAAGCAAGTCCTACGAGGGCAATACCCCATCCCACCTTATCTGTCTTTGGAGATAAGGGATCTGTTACAAAAAATGATTGCCCTCAACCCCAGTGACAGAGGCACCTTACGTGACCTCATGAGGCCTCCGTGGGTCAACATGGGCCAGAAGGAGCCACTCCAGCCACCCTGTGAAAAGGACCGGGAGGTGACAATGGTGAGGACTCCGGGCTTGACTTGCGACCAGATCCAGGACACTGGGACAGGCCGTGTGAGCGCCAAGAAACCCAAGGTGGAGGTCTCCATCATAACTCTGAAGCCCTTCTCTTGCGGGGACCTCTGTGGCAGTGAACTTGAGCCTTCTCCAAGCCCTGTGGTGTCCTCCCTGCAAACCAGGTGGCTCTACCACAGAAAAGATGTGCCGCTGCAGGAAGAGCAGCAGGCAGGGCAGAAGACCGGTGAGTCTGCCTGTCCCCCACCCAGCCTGGAGGCGAGGACTGCCACCCCCAGCCCAGCCCCCCAGTGTGGCACTGGGACATCCACCTCCAGCAGCAGCAGGATTGGAGCCCCAGAGGGAAGCAGCTGCCCCCTGGGTGTGTCCAACACTGGAAGGTCCTCCCACGCTGGGCAGCCTGAGAGTGTGTCCTCATCCACTGTCTCTGGCCAGAGCCAGAAAAAGCAAGGGGTGGCTGGGAGAATCTGGAACTTTATTTTGAAACATCTTTGTTGCAAGCTGCCCAGCATGAGGCGTCATAATAAAGTGAGCCCATGTGAACCCCATGGATGACCGAGGCAGGAAGGTCAGGCCGCCGCGCTCCCTGGGGCCCGGTGCAGGGGAAGAGGAGTGTGTTCTCTGCACGGCCTTCAGAAGCATCGTATCCAAGACCCTGGCCAGCTCAGAGGATGGTCCGGAGCAGCCCGGGCGACCGAAAGCGAGGCCACCGTGGCTGCAGGTCTGCCCCTCAACCCCCACCTGGGTGAAACTTGAGAGACTGGACTGTCATTCCTGGGGCACGTCTCCCCTCCCCTACTCTTCTGTCTTCCGTGTTGGTGGGGGAGGGGGATAGTTCTTGTTCCAAGAACTCCTTGGTTCTTCCAATTCTAGTTAATAAACTTGACGCTCCAGAGAGATGCATCACACTCTGCTTCGCGTCGTCCCTGCACAGAATTGGGGCTGTGCATTTTCCAGTGAGACAGGCGTGCAGCCATGGAGCGCTTGGCGGTAGTCAGAACAACTAAAGGGAAAAATGACCTAAGAGAATTAGCACAGTGACTCCCAACAGCAACAACTGCTGCACTGCAGGGCAGAAATGCAGAAAGTGTGTATTACCTTCCTGCACTACCATTCCCGAACATTTTCAGAAGGGCCGAGGGGAACTTTTGGTCCCTGCGGCCTGTGTTAATTACAACAGAGAGGCCCATTAATACACAAATTTATACACAAATCCATATATACATGTATAGCCACTTAAGTTTTTAAACTCTTCATTGAAGTTATATAACTCATTGATTTTCACAAACTAAAAATAAGTAACTTGCACCCAGATCATGAAAGAAAATATTACCATGGTACCAGTGCCCCAGAAGTCCCCCTTTGCTCCTTTCTAGACAATAGCCACCCCACATATCCTGTCTTAAAATTGCAGAGAGCAGTTTCTGTAATGCTTATATTGTTAAAAATTGTACCGTACTATCTATCCTGTCTTATATCTGTGTTTATGAGATTTCATTTTTGTGATTTATCTGAATTTGTTCCAGTACTATGTAGGATTTCACTGTGTATGAAAATACAGTGAACTTTATTGGAAAGCAGTTTGGGAGCATATATAAAAGCTGAAGATATACATATTCTGTAACTGTGAAATCCCACTACTAATTATATATTGACCAGAAATGTACACATGTGTTCAACATGTATAGTTTGAAATTGGACATTGAAAACTAGCTCTTAGAATTTTGAGTAACCACATTCAAATTCATGATTATGATCTGTTTGTAATATCTCCTTTTGCCTAGATGTATTTATTTAAAAATTTTAAATTTTATTGGAACTTAAAAAAAAACCTAGTTTACCTATTTTTCTCATCCCTCCCCCCCCCCCGCCCCACCTCTTAAAACCACCCATTTGTTCTCTGTATCTATGTTGATAGAAGGGCGCTCTTTCTATTGAAATATTAGAAATGTAGGAGAAAATTAGTGGTTTTATAGATTCGCTAAAGGGAAGGTGAAGGAATGACCTCCTGATGACTTCCTTGTATCAAAAAAAAAAAAAAAAAAATGTAAGGGCAACTTCATCAGTTGAAAATAAGGCAGAGAGATGATAGACTGGAGGTTTAGGGCTGAGGAAAAGATATGAGATAGTCATCATGGGTAGTTAATGAATGACTTCTTTAGGGAAATACAGGCTAGAAATGCCCAGTGATGTTACTCATTTGAGGCTGAAGAGCATGAATCTGTAGGAAGATAACTTCATCGAGTTGTGAGAGATCTCAAGCAACACCAGGCTGCTTAGAAGTAAATGTGGGGTGTTAAATGGTTGGGTTCATCTAGATGTGCAATTATTCCACATGATGGGGATGAAGATTCATGATGGGAAACAGGGACCAGGAAATGAAAGTGTCTTATAATTCATTTATATAAAAAATATATTAGGGAAAATCATATCATATACAATGAATGTCTTGATTATAAAACTGTGGGGATGTTGAACTGAAGGTGAGTTCTAGCATCATGAAGCTTTGTAGCGCTCTTCTGGATACACTCAGGAAAAGCAGGATGTTGCCACTTGTGGAAACTGCCTTGTTGTGAATCCATTCTGCTGTATTTATAGCCACAATGAACCCATTTGCGGTGATACCAAGGACGCATTCAGTGCCTATAATTATTCACATCAAAATGATGCGAGATGGTGACAATTGATTTTCTGGGGGATTGCAGGTTTCGGTCATCCTGGGTTGTTGCTTCTCTTTGGTGTCTGAGGAAAATGTCTCCCTAGCGTGTGATGGGCAGATTTGTGATAGCTCCCACTATTCATGTCACCAGAAGCAGCAGTTGATGCATCATTTCCCAATCTACTCCATTTGTTTACTTTAGAACTCTTAGTTGTAAGTCTGGAGATGCAAATGATGGAAGGAGTTGTTTTCTAATCCTCTCCCGTGTCCTTTCGGATGCCCTGGGGTGTGAGTTCAATCGTGGGGCCCAGGGAGGAACTTGAGTAGACGCTCCTTTGTGAATCACTGACATAGTCTTGAGAGCTGTGTTCTTGAGTAGCTCTAGTTAAGTCAACCATCCGTTCACTAAGTCACCGGATAACTGCGTGTCACTTGTGACCGCAGGGAACTGATTGAAAGTAATAATAACTTCAAATATTTATAGCTATGAGCTAGGCCCTGTCCAGACACTTTATACATTATCATGAAATTTAAGCCTTACAACAACCCTCTGCAGAATGTACTTTTATTATCTCCATTTTCCAGGGGAGGAAACTGAGGCTAAATAACTTGTCCAAAGTCAAAGAGGGAGAGGGAGACGGAGAAGGAGAGAGAGAGAGTTGGGATTCAAACCCGAGTCACATGGTCCCAGAGTCCTTGTTCTTACCCACTATGTTATACTACCTACCCCTGTGGATCCTTTTGTGTGCACCAAAGACTGAAGGCAGGGTTGGCTTAACTGTAACTTTTTATCCTGTTGGTCTTTTGTGATGCCCTCAGGGCTTAAGGGAAGAATAATTGAGTTGGAAAAAAACCCACTTGTGAGATTTCTTTTTTCACTCCTCACACAGAACACTTTACTTTGGACACTTCTGGTCACTAAACACGTGTGTTTTTTTTTTTTTTTCCCCACAGCAAACAATTCTGCAACGCTGTCTCGGTGCCCTACCATTTAACTCAATTCTGACACTATCTACCTGGAGATGACATCAGATCCACAGGTTTAGGGCTCAGTCCCACCAGACTGCCCTCCATTTCAGATGCCAATCCCAAGTCTGGGTTGTCACCTGGACTTATTGGTTATAAGTTAGAGTTATGACCCTCTTTTTGGTTTCAGTTAATTTGCTGGAGTGGCTCACGGAGCTCAGGAAAACAGCTTATTTACATTTACCGATTTCTTATAAAAGGTTATGATCGTAGATGAACACCCAGACGGAAGAGATGCATAGAGCAAGGTCGTGGGAAGGGGCATGGAGCTTCCACGCCCCCTTTGGGGTACCACACCCCGAGCACCTCATGTGTTCACCAGTCTGAAAGCTCTTTGAACCCAGTCCTTTTGGGTTTTAATGGAGGCTTTGTTACATAGGTGCAGTTGATTAAATCATTGGCCATTGGTTATTGTTTCAACCTCCAGCCTCTCCCCCTTTCGTGGAAACCTGGGGGTGGGACTGAAAGTTCCAACCTTGTATTCGCCCTCGGTTTTCCTGGCAATCAGTCCGCACCCTTAGGTGTGTTCCAAAAGTCACCTTGTTAACATAACAAAGGCATTTTTGTTGATCTCCTCACTGAGGAAATTCCAAGGGTTTTAGGAGCTCTGTGCGGGGCGGGGGGGGGGGGGGGGGGGGGGGCGGGAAGGGGACAAAGACCAAATGTATTTCTTATGATAAATCACAATAGCACAATAGTAAAGCAAGAAGACACTGATTTTCTGAGACAAACCTCTTGTACAAAATAAATTGAGAGATAATAAATCTCTATATAAAAATGATTGTACACACACACACTTATATGCCCACAAACACATATTTACCTTTCATTTTAAAGAAATCACTAGGAAAATAAGGGTTGAAGGAAAAGTTCCTTGCTCCTTTACAAGGTAGGCAAATCAACATAGGGTAAAAATAATACCCCGAGTCACCTAATCTATTTTGGAAGAGTAAAACCAAAAGAGATGAAGAATCAGTTTTATCTTGGGGAAGTTGTTTCTGATTTTAAAATGTAAGCACGATACACATGATGATAAAATGGACTTCTCAGAACAAATGAACTTTTATGAGTGTACATAACGCTAAAGTAATGATAATGAAGTAATTCAAATAAAGGGAAGGTTGGTGTGTGAGATGTCTGCAAAATTTTTCATAATATTTGGTTTTCCCTTTACTTAGGACTTCTTTCAAACAAGGCGAAAACTTAAGGTTTTCTGGCCTGTTTTGGACAAGTTGTTATGAATTTTAGCATCTCATCTTTAAATCTCTCTTCTTGAACTCCAAATGTTTCCCTCGATTACAGTGTACAGTAATAAACAACTGCTACTCTCTGCTTGTTCCCACCCACTTGTACAAGTAAGTCTGTAGTATTTCAGGACCTCTGATTTGGTTTTCAAGAGGCTTTTTCTTGTCACTGGCTCTCCTCCATTTCTGCTGACCCAGGCTTCCAAGAGTGTGAGGGATAATGGGATACACTCTCCGAAGAGTTTGATGCCTCTCTTTTTATTTGTTTTGCTCATCACTGCATTAAAAACATAAAATTCTAACTGAGTACATTTGAAGATCGAATTGGCTTTATTCAGTGATTTATGAATCGGGCAGCATCCCATTGAGCAAGTAGAAAGGAGCTCTGCGGAGCTGTAAAAAATGCAAGAACTTTACAGGCAGGAGGGGGCAGAAAAGGGAAGTTTCTAGCTAAGAGTGGATTGTTTCAGGCAGGGTCACCTGCCTTTTGGGGGAAGGTGGGGGGGGGGGTCACCCCTCTAGTGCTGACCAGGTAATTCCAGATCTATTGGTGAAAGGTCCCATTCCTGAGAGCGGCTGAAACTGCAATTAGGTTCGCTGTTAAGTCTTGGTTTGCTGACGTGGGACTTAGCACAAGTGACTCCATTTGGGGTTTGTTGTTTCTTTACTAACAACTGTATCTCATTCCTAGCGCTTAACCCCAGTACCTAGATACTTGCTGGTGAATGGATGACCAGACCAGTGAATTCAGAATTTCAGAGAAGTTCTTTATAATGAGAGACAGGCAGAGAAATGGCAGTTCTACCACCCAGTAAGTTTTGAACTCTTGCAGGTCTGATGCCCAAATCAAGCGTGGGAACGTGAACAGTGAGACTGAGTGAAAACACAGCAGTTCTTTGTGTTTCTGTTAGAGAAACACTGGTGGGAGACAGAGGACAAAGGAAGGAGACACAGGACTGGAGTGACCTCGGCTGGGGGCGGGGTTTCACAGTGTTGGGTGCTGCAGAGAGGTAGTCAGCAGGAGCAGGGGCTGTGTACGTCATCAGAGGCATTTTTTATTTTATTTTTTTTTGTTTTGATTGACGTATAGTTGATTTACAATCTTGTGCCAATCTGCTGTATGGCAAAGTGACTCAGTTATACACATATAGACATTCTTTTTTTATATTCTTTTCCATTACAGTTTTATCACAGGATATTGACTCTAGTTCCCTGTGCTGTAGAGTAGGACCTTGTTGTTTATCCCTCCTATATATAATAGTTTACATCTGCTAATGCCACACTCCCAGCCCTTCCCTCTCCCACCCCCCTCCTCCTTGGCAACCACAAGTCTGTTCTCTATGTCTGTGAGTCTGTTGCTGTTTCATAGATAGGTTCATTTGTGCCATACTTTAGATTCCACATGTAAGTGGTATCACATGGTATTTGTCTTTCTCTTTCTGACTTACTTCACTTAATAATCTCTAGTTGCATCCATGTTGCTGCAATCATCAAAGGCATTTTAGAAGAGGCTCTGCTTGCCATAGCTTCTGGCAGCGTTGCTTCCTACAGTGGAAAGAAGAATGTTGTTGATGGGAATTCCCAAAGTTAGGCTAAAGTGGGGGTGAAGTAACTTTTCTAGGTGAAGAGGTGATCTTTTTTTTTTTCTTTTTGATTTCTATGTGTGTTTTATTATATATTAGTCTCTTAAATCAAATAGAAGACAAAAAGTGGAGCTACAAACCAAAGTTACAACAGTACTAGCTTTTCTCGTCGCCCGTCTGTCTACTTTTACCAGAGGTCTTTATTTCTTCATAAGGCTTTGAGCTACTTGTCCAGGGTCCTTGACTGCAACCTGAAGAACTCCCTGTGGCCGGCGGGTCTGGTGGTTAAGAACTCTCTCAACTCTTGATTAACTGGGAATGTCTTGATTTCTCCCTCATTTTCGAAGGAAAGTTTTGCTAGATACAGGATTCTTGGTTGACGGTTTCTTTCCTTCAACACTTCAAGTACATTGAGTCATGCCATCTGGCCTCCGAGGCTCCTGATGAGAAATCTGCTCAATGACCTTCCTGGCAAACCTTCTCTCAGCTTCATAGACTTTCATAATGTACCGTATCATGTCTTATGCAACAGAACATTTTGTATAGTATCGTGAAGTCAGTTAAGTTGTAACGTTATTTTTTTTTTTAATTAGTTAATTTATTTTTGGCTGTGTTGGATCTTCGTTTCTGTGCGAGGGCTTTCTCTAGTTGCGGCAAGCGGGGGCCGCTCTTCATCGCGGTGCGCGGGCCTCTCACTATCGCGGCCTCTCTTGATGCGGAGCACAGGCTCCAGACGCGCAGGCTCCAGACGCGCAGGCTCAGCAGTTGTGGCTCACGGGCCCAGTCGCTCCGCGGCCTGTGGGATCCTCCCAGACCAGGGCTCGAACCCGTGTCCCCTGCATCGACAGGCAGACTCTCAACCACTGCGCCACCAGGGAAGCCCAGTAACGTTATTTTGAGACCAGAATTTAAGGAAAAGGAATTGAACATTTCAAGTGTAGACATTATGAGGTCTCTAAAATTATTACGCATTTTCAAACTAGAAATAAAAAGGCCACTGAAGTATCCTGCAGATTTTTATTTATAACAAAGTGAATAGCAATATCTAATAACACACGTAAAGAAAACTTTCTTTGGGATCCTTTTTCCTAAGTGTAAAGGAGCCTTGAACTCAAAAAGTGAGAAAACCACTGTGGTGTACCCCCAGCGGTGATGGGTCCATTTCTTGCTCTGACCTCAGAGTGCACCACTGTGATGTACTTCACAAAGCCCTATGAAAGAGAAAGGTGGGCCCAGGTTTTTGGTCCTTAGAGCCCAGGAAGCTGCTTTTGGTGACCTGACGGCCTTGGACCTACAGTTAGCTTGTGTTTTCCTTGTTTGTGCCATTTTGTTGATTTTCGTTTCTCTTTTCTCTACTCTTTTTTATTTGTGTCATTGTTCTTTCTACAGTTAGCATAGTGAGTATTGTTGGTATAGTTAATACTTGATTAGCATAGTTAGTGTAGTTAGTACTAGTTAGCGCTGTTGGTACAGTTAGCGTAGTTAGCGTTGTTAGTAGAGACAGCATACTTAGCCCTGTTAGTACAGTTAGCATTGTTAGTTAGCGTAGTTAGCGTTGCTCGGTAGTGCTGTCAGTCAGTGTGGTTAGCAGATCACCAGGATGCAGGGCCTCACAGCCAAATCTGCTGGCAAGAAGGCTCATATTGATGACTTCCGGATCCTCCACACCATTGGTGAAGGCACCTTCGGTAAAGTGAAGTTGGCCCGGCACATTCTGACCGGGACACGGGTGGCTGTGAAGGTCATAGAGAAAAGGCGTCAGAGCTTCTCAAGTGTCCAGGCACTTTTTCGGGAAGTGTGCAGTCTGAAGGCTCTGAATCACCCCAATATTGTGAAACTGCTGGGGGTGATTGACACAGAGGAGACATTTTTCGTGGTGATGGAGTACCTCCGTGGGGGGGACATGTACCGCTATTTGAAGATCCATGGCCGTATGACAGAGGCGGAGGCCCGAGGCCCGTTCCAGCAGCTGGTCTCCGCCCTGCAGCACTGCCACCGGAGGGGCATCGTGCACCGGGACCTGAAGCCACCGAGCCTCCTCTTTGATTCCAAGATGAATATCAAACTTACAGACTTTGGCCTCAGCAACAAGTGTGATGACATTTTCCCACTGGACACGATCTGCGGCACACCCCCTTATGCTGCCCCGGAACTCTTCCTGGGGCAGAGCTCCAGCGGCCCTGCGGTGGACGTGTGGAGCCTGGGAGTAGTGCTGTACACCATGGTAACTGGGTCCCGGCCCTTTGTGGGAAAAGACTTCCAGGAGCTGCGGAAGCAAGTCCTACGAGGGCAATACCCCATCCCACCTTATCTGTCTTTGGAGATAAGGGATCTGTTACAAAAAATGATTGCCCTCAACCCCAGTGACAGAGGCACCTTACGTGACCTCATGAGGCCTCCGTGGGTCAACATGGGCCAGAAGGAGCCACTCCAGCCACCCTGTGAAAAGGACCGGGAGGTGACAATGGTGAGGACTCCGGGCTTGACTTGCGACCAGATCCAGGACACTGGGACAGGCCGTGTGAGCGCCAAGAAACCCAAGGTGGAGGTCTCCATCATAACTCTGAAGCCCTTCTCTTGCGGGGACCTCTGTGGCAGTGAACTTGAGCCTTCTCCAAGCCCTGTGGTGTCCTCCCTGCAAACCAGGTGGCTCTACCACAGAAAAGATGTGCCGCTGCAGGAAGAGCAGCAGGCAGGGCAGAAGACCGGTGAGTCTGCCTGTCCCCCACCCAGCCTGGAGGCGAGGACTGCCACCCCCAGCCCAGCCCCCCAGTGTGGCACTGGGACATCCACCTCCAGCAGCAGCAGGATTGGAGCCCCAGAGGGAAGCAGCTGCCCCCTGGGTGTGTCCAACACTGGAAGGTCCTCCCACGCTGGGCAGCCTGAGAGTGTGTCCTCATCCACTGTCTCTGGCCAGAGCCAGAAAAAGCAAGGGGTGGCTGGGAGAATCTGGAACTTTATTTTGAAACATCTTTGTTGCAAGCTGCCCAGCATGAGGCGTCATAATAAAGTGAGCCCATGTGAACCCCATGGATGACCGAGGCAGGAAGGTCAGGCCGCCGCGCTCCCTGGGGCCCGGTGCAGGGGAAGAGGAGTGTGTTCTCTGCACGGCCTTCAGAAGCATCGTATCCAAGACCCTGGCCAGCTCAGAGGATGGTCCGGAGCAGCCCGGGCGACCGAAAGCGAGGCCACCGTGGCTGCAGGTCTGCCCCTCAACCCCCACCTGGGTGAAACTTGAGAGACTGGACTGTCATTCCTGGGGCACGTCTCCCCTCCCCTACTCTTCTGTCTTCCGTGTTGGTGGGGGAGGGGGATAGTTCTTGTTCCAAGAACTCCTTGGTTCTTCCAATTCTAGTTAATAAACTTGACGCTCCAGAGAGATGCATCACACTCTGCTTCGCGTCGTCCCTGCACAGAATTGGGGCTGTGCATTTTCCAGTGAGACAGGCGTGCAGCCATGGAGCGCTTGGCGGTAGTCAGAACAACTAAAGGGAAAAATGACCTAAGAGAATTAGCACAGTGACTCCCAACAGCAACAACTGCTGCACTGCAGGGCAGAAATGCAGAAAGTGTGTATTACCTTCCTGCACTACCATTCCCGAACATTTTCAGAAGGGCCGAGGGGAACTTTTGGTCCCTGCGGCCTGTGTTAATTACAACAGAGAGGCCCATTAATACACAAATTTATACACAAATCCATATATACATGTATAGCCACTTAAGTTTTTAAACTCTTCATTGAAGTTATATAACTCATTGATTTTCACAAACTAAAAGTAAGTATCTTGCACCCAGATCATGAAAGAAAATATTACCATGGTACCAGTGCCCCAGAAGTCCCCCTTTGCTCCTTTCTAGACAATAGCCACCCCACATATCCTGTCTTAAAATTGCAGAGAGCAGTTTCTGTAATGCTTATATTGTTAAAAATTGTACCGTACTATCTATCCTGTCTTATATCTGTGTTTATGAGATTTCATTTTTGTGATTTATCTGAATTTGTTCCAGTACTATGTAGGATTTCACTGTGTATGAAAATACAGTGAACTTTATTGGAAAGCAGTTTGGGAGCATATATAAAAGCTGAAGATATACATATTCTGTAACTGTGAAATCCCACTACTAATTATATATTGACCAGAAATGTACACATGTGTTCAACATGTATAGTTTGAAATTGGACATTGAAAACTAGCTCTTAGAATTTTGAGTAACCACATTCAAATTCATGATTATGATCTGTTTGTAATATCTCCTTTTGCCTAGATGTATTTATTTAAAAATTTTAAATTTTATTGGAACTTAAAAAAAAACCTAGTTTACCTATTTTTCTCATCCCTCCCCCCCCCCCCGCCCCACCTCTTAAAACCACCCATTTGTTCTCTGTATCTATGTTGATAGAAGGGCGCTCTTTCTATTGAAATATTAGAAATGTAGGAGAAAATTAGTGGTTTTATAGATTCGCTAAAGGGAAGGTGAAGGAATGACCTCCTGATGACTTCCTTGTATCAAAAAAAAAAAAAAAAATGTAAGGGCAACTTCATCAGTTGAAAATAAGGCAGAGAGATGATAGACTGGAGGTTTAGGGCTGAGGAAAAGATATGAGATAGTCATCATGGGTAGTTAATGAATGACTTCTTTAGGGAAATACAGGCTAGAAATGCCCAGTGATGTTACTCATTTGAGGCTGAAGAGCATGAATCTGTAGGAAGATAACTTCATCGAGTTGTGAGAGATCTCAAGCAACACCAGGCTGCTTAGAAGTAAATGTGGGGTGTTAAATGGTTGGGTTCATCTAGATGTGCAATTATTCCACATGATGGGGATGAAGATTCATGATGGGAAACAGGGACCAGGAAATGAAAGTGTCTTATAATTCATTTATATAAAAAATATATTAGGGAAAATCATATCATATACAATGAATGTCTTGATTATAAAACTGTGGGGATGTTGAACTGAAGGTGAGTTCTAGCATCATGAAGCTTTGTAGCGCTCTTCTGGATACACTCAGGAAAAGCAGGATGTTGCCACTTGTGGAAAGTGCCTTGTTGTGAATCCATTCTGCTGTATTTATAGCCACAATGAACCCATTTGCGGTGATACCAAGGACGCATTCAGTGCCTATAATTATTCACATCAAAATGATGCGAGATGGTGACAATTGATTTTCTGGGGGATTGCAGGTTTCGGTCATCCTGGGTTGTTGCTTCTCTTTGGTGTCTGAGGAAAATGTCTCCCTAGCGTGTGATGGGCAGATTTGTGATAGCTCCCACTATTCATGTCACCAGAAGCAGCAGTTGATGCATCATTTCCCAATCTACTCCATTTGTTTACTTTAGAACTCTTAGTTGTAAGTCTGGAGATGCAAATGATGGAAGGAGTTGTTTTCTAATCCTCTCCCGTGTCCTTTCGGATGCCCTGGGGTGTGAGTTCAATCGTGGGGCCCAGGGAGGAACTTGAGTAGACGCTCCTTTGTGAATCACTGACATAGTCTTGAGAGCTGTGTTCTTGAGTAGCTCTAGTTAAGTCAACCATCCGTTCACTAAGTCACCGGATAACTGCGTGTCACTTGTGACCGCAGGGAACTGATTGAAAGTAATAATAACTTCAAATATTTATAGCTATGAGCTAGGCCCTGTCCAGACACTTTATACATTATCATGAAATTTAAGCCTTACAACAACCCTCTGCAGAATGTACTTTTATTATCTCCATTTTCCAGGGGAGGAAACTGAGGCTAAATAACTTGTCCAAAGTCAAAGAGGGAGAGGGAGACGGAGAAGGAGAGAGAGAGAGTTGGGATTCAAACCCGAGTCACATGGTCCCAGAGTCCTTGTTCTTACCCACTATGTTATACTACCTACCCCTGTGGATCCTTTTGTGTGCACCAAAGACTGAAGGCAGGGTTGGCTTAACTGTAACTTTTTATCCTGTTGGTCTTTTGTGATGCCCTCAGGGCTTAAGGGAAGAATAATTGAGTTGGAAAAAAACCCACCTGTGAGATTTCTTTTTTCACTCCTCACACAGAACACTTTACTTTGGACACTTCTGGTCACTAAACACGTGTGTTTTTTTTTTTTTTCCCCACAGCAAACAATTCTGCAACGCTGTCTCGGTGCCCTACCATTTAACTCAATTCTGACACTATCTACCTGGAGATGACATCAGATCCACAGGTTTAGGGCTCAGTCCCACCAGACTGCCCTCCATTTCAGATGCCAATCCCAAGTCTGGGTTGTCACCTGGACTTATTGGTTATAAGTTAGAGTTATGACCCTCTTTTTGGTTTCAGTTAATTTGCTGGAGTGGCTCACGGAGCTCAGGAAAACAGCTTATTTACATTTACCGATTTCTTATAAAAGGTTATGATCGTAGATGAACACCCAGACGGAAGAGATGCATAGAGCAAGGTCGTGGGAAGGGGCATGGAGCTTCCACGCCCCCTTTGGGGTACCACACCCCGAGCACCTCATGTGTTCACCAGTCTGAAAGCTCTTTGAACCCAGTCCTTTTGGGTTTTAATGGAGGCTTTGTTACATAGGTGCAGTTGATTAAATCATTGGCCATTGGTTATTGTTTCAACCTCCAGCCTCTCCCCCTTTCGTGGAAACCTGGGGGTGGGACTGAAAGTTCCAACCTTGTATTCGCCCTCGGTTTTCCTGGCAATCAGTCCGCACCCTTAGGTGTGTTCCAAAAGTCACCTTGTTAACATAACAAAGGCATTTTTGTTGATCTCCTCACTGAGGAAATTCCAAGGGTTTTAGGAGCTCTGTGCGGGGCGGGGGGGGGGGGGGGGGGGGGGCGGGAAGGGGACAAAGACCAAATGTATTTCTTATGATAAATCACAATAGCACAATAGTAAAGCAAGAAGACACTGATTTTCTGAGACAAACCTCTTGTACAAAATAAATTGAGAGATAATAAATCTCTATATAAAAATGATTGTACACACACACACTTATATGCCCACAAACACATATTTACCTTTCATTTTAAAGAAATCACTAGGAAAATAAGGGTTGAAGGAAAAGTTCCTTGCTCCTTTACAAGGTAGGCAAATCAACATAGGGTAAAAATAATACCCCGAGTCACCTAATCTATTTTGGAAGAGTAAAACCAAAAGAGATGAAGAATCAGTTTTATCTTGGGGAAGTTGTTTCTGATTTTAAAATGTAAGCACGATACACATGATGATAAAATGGACTTCTCAGAACAAATGAACTTTTATGAGTGTACATAACGCTAAAGTAATGATAATGAAGTAATTCAAATAAAGGGAAGGTTGGTGTGTGAGATGTCTGCAAAATTTTTCATAATATTTGGTTTTCCCTTTACTTAGGACTTCTTTCAAACAAGGCGAAAACTTAAGGTTTTCTGGCCTGTTTTGGACAAGTTGTTATGAATTTTAGCATCTCATCTTTAAATCTCTCTTCTTGAACTCCAAATGTTTCCCTCGATTACAGTGTACAGTAATAAACAACTGCTACTCTCTGCTTGTTCCCACCCACTTGTACAAGTAAGTCTGTAGTATTTCAGGACCTCTGATTTGGTTTTCAAGAGGCTTTTTCTTGTCACTGGCTCTCCTCCATTTCTGCTGACCCAGGCTTCCAAGAGTGTGAGGGATAATGGGATACACTCTCCGAAGAGTTTGATGCCTCTCTTTTTATTTGTTTTGCTCATCACTGCATTAAAAACATAAAATTCTAACTGAGTACATTTGAAGATCGAATTGGCTTTATTCAGTGATTTATGAATCGGGCAGCATCCCATTGAGCAAGTAGAAAGGAGCTCTGCGGAGCTGTAAAAAATGCAAGAACTTTACAGGCAGGAGGGGGCAGAAAAGGGAAGTTTCTAGCTAAGAGTGGATTGTTTCAGGCAGGGTCACCTGCCTTTTGGGGGAAGGTGGGGGGGGGGTCACCCCTCTAGTGCTGACCAGGTAATTCCAGATCTATTGGTGAAAGGTCCCATTCCTGAGAGCGGCTGAAACTGCAATTAGGTTCGCTGTTAAGTCTTGGTTTGCTGACGTGGGACTTAGCACAAGTGACTCCATTTGGGGTTTGTTGTTTCTTTACTAACAACTGTATCTCATTCCTAGCGCTTAACCCCAGTACCTAGATACTTGCTGGTGAATGGATGACCAGACCAGTGAATTCAGAATTTCAGAGAAGTTCTTTATAATGAGAGACAGGCAGAGAAATGGCAGTTCTACCACCCAGTAAGTTTTGAACTCTTGCAGGTCTGATGCCCAAATCAAGCGTGGGAACGTGAACAGTGAGACTGAGTGAAAACACAGCAGTTCTTTGTGTTTCTGTTAGAGAAACACTGGTGGGAGACAGAGGACAAAGGAAGGAGACACAGGACTGGAGTGACCTCGGCTGGGGGCGGGGTTTCACAGTGTTGGGTGCTGCAGAGAGGTAGTCAGCAGGAGCAGGGGCTGTGTACGTCATCAGAGGCATTTTTTATTTTATTTTTTTTTGTTTTGATTGACGTATAGTTGATTTACAATCTTGTGCCAATCTGCTGTATGGCAAAGTGACTCAGTTATACACATATAGACATTCTTTTTTTATATTCTTTTCCATTACAGTTTTATCACAGGATATTGACTCTAGTTCCCTGTGCTGTAGAGTAGGACCTTGTTGTTTATCCCTCCTATATATAATAGTTTACATCTGCTAATGCCACACTCCCAGCCCTTCCCTCTCCCACCCCCCTCCTCCTTGGCAACCACAAGTCTGTTCTCTATGTCTGTGAGTCTGTTGCTGTTTCATAGATAGGTTCATTTGTGCCATACTTTAGATTCCACATGTAAGTGGTATCACATGGTATTTGTCTTTCTCTTTCTGACTTACTTCACTTAATAATCTCTAGTTGCATCCATGTTGCTGCAATCATCAAAGGCATTTTAGAAGAGGCTCTGCTTGCCATAGCTTCTGGCAGCGTTGCTTCCTACAGTGGAAAGAAGAATGTTGTTGATGGGAATTCCCAAAGTTAGGCTAAAGTGGGGGTGAAGTAACTTTTCTAGGTGAAGAGGTGATCTTTTTTTTTTTCTTTTTGATTTCTATGTGTGTTTTATTATATATTAGTCTCTTAAATCAAATAGAAGACAAAAAGTGGAGCTACAAACCAAAGTTACAACAGTACTAGCTTTTCTCGTCGCCCGTCTGTCTACTTTTACCAGAGGTCTTTATTTCTTCATAAGGCTTTGAGCTACTTGTCCAGGGTCCTTGACTGCAACCTGAAGAACTCCCTGTGGCAGGCGGGTCTGGTGGTTAAGAACTCTCTCAACTCTTGATTAACTGGGAATGTCTTGATTTCTCCCTCATTTTCGAAGGAAAGTTTTGCTAGATACAGGATTCTTGGTTGACGGTTTCTTTCCTTCCACACTTCAAGTGCATTGAGTCATGCCATCTGGCCTCCGAGGCTCCTGATGAGAAATCTGCTCAATGACCTTCCTGGCAAACCTTCTCTCAGCTTCATAGACTTTCGTAATGTACCGTATCATGTCTTATGCAACAGAACATTTTGTATAGTATCGTGAAGTCAGTTAAGTTGTAACGTTATTTTTTTTTTTTAATTAGTTAATTTATTTTTGGCTGTGTTGGATCTTCGTTTCTGTGCGAGGGCTTTCTCTAGTTGCGGCAAGCGGGGGCCGCTCTTCATCGCGGTGCGCGGGCCTCTCACTATCGCGGCCTCTCTTGATGCGGAGCACAGGCTCCAGACGCGCAGGCTCCAGACGCGCAGGCTCAGCAGTTGTGGCTCACGGGCCCAGTCGCTCCGCGGCCTGTGGGATCCTCCCAGACCAGGGCTCGAACCCGTGTCCCCTGCATCGACAGGCAGACTCTCAACCACTGCGCCACCAGGGAAGCCCAGTAACGTTATTTTGAGACCAGAATTTAAGGAAAAGGAATTGAACATTTCAAGTGTAGACATTATGAGGTCTCTAAAATTATTACGCATTTTCAAACTAGAAATAAAAAGGCCACTGAAGTATCCTGCAGATTTTTATTTATAACAAAGTGAATACCAATATCTAATAACACACGTAAAGAAAACTTTCTTTGGGATCCTTTTTCCTAAGTGTAAAGGGGCCTTGAACTCAAAAAGTGAGAAAACCACTGTGGTGTACCCCCAGCGGTGATGGGTCCATTTCTTGCTCTGACCTCAGAGTGCACCATTGTGATGTACTTCACAAAGCCCTATGAAAGAGAAAGGTGGGCCCAGGTTTTTGGTCCTTAGAGCCCAGGAAGCTGCTTTTGGTGACCTGACGGCCTTGGACCTACAGTTAGCTTGTGTTTTCCTTGTTTGTGCCATTTTGTTGATTTTCGTGTCTCTTTTCTCTACTCTTTTTTATTTGTGTCATTGTTCTTTCTACAGTTAGCATAGTGAGTATTGTTGGTATAGTTAATACTTGATTAGCATAGTTAGTGTAGTTAGTACTAGTTAGCGCTGTTGGTACAGTTAGCGTAGTTAGCGTTGTTAGTAGAGACAGCATACTTAGCCCTGTTAGTACAGTTAGCATTGTTAGTTAGCGTAGTTAGCGTTGCTCGGTAGTGCTGTCAGTCAGTGTGGTTAGCAGATCACCAGGATGCAGGGCCTCACAGCCAAATCTGCTGGCAAGAAGGCTCATATTGATGACTTCCGGATCCTCCACACCATTGGTGAAGGCACCTTCGGTAAAGTGAAGTTGGCCCGGCACATTCTGACCGGGACACGGGTGGCTGTGAAGGTCATAGAGAAAAGGCGTCAGAGCTTCTCAAGTGTCCAGGCACTTTTCCGGGAAGTGTGCAGTCTGAAGGCTCTGAATCACCCCAATATTGTGAAACTGCTGGGGGTGATTGACACAGAGGAGACATTTTTCGTGGTGATGGAGTACCTCCGTTGGGGGGACATGTACCGCTATTTGAAGATCCATGGCCGTATGACAGAGGCGGAGGCCCGAGGCCCGTTCCAGCAGCTGGTCTCCGCCCTGCAGCACTGCCACCGGAGGGGCATCGTGCACCGGGACCTGAAGCCACCGAGCCTCCTCTTTGATTCCAAGATGAATATCAAACTTACAGACTTTGGCCTCAGCAACAAGTGTGATGACATTTTCCCACTGGACACGATCTGCGGCACACCCCCTTATGCTGCCCCGGAACTCTTCCTGGGGCAGAGCTCCAGCGGCCCTGCGGTGGACGTGTGGAGCCTGGGAGTAGTGCTGTACACCATGGTAACTGGGTCCCGGCCCTTTGTGGGAAAAGACTTCCAGGAGCTGCGGAAGCAAGTCCTACGAGGGCAATACCCCATCCCACCTTATCTGTCTTTGGAGATAAGGGATCTGTTACAAAAAATGATTGCCCTCAACCCCAGTGACAGAGGCACCTTACGTGACCTCATGAGGCATCCGTGGGTCAACATGGGCCAGAAGGAGCCACTCCAGCCACCCTGTGAAAAGGACCGGGAGGTGACAATGGTGAGGACTCCGGGCTTGACTTGCGACCAGATCCAGGACACTGGGACAGGCAGTGTGAGCGCCAAGAAACCCAAGGTGGAGGTCTCCATCATAACTCTGAAGCCCTTCTCTTGCGGGGACCTCTGTGGCAGTGAACTTGAGCCTTCTCCAAGCCCTGTGGTGTCCTCCCTGCAAACCAGGTGGCTCTACCACAGAAAAGATGTGCCGCTGCAGGAAGAGCAGCAGGCAGGGCAGAAGACCGGTGAGTCTGCCTGTCCCCCACCCAGCCTGGAGGCGAGGACTGCCACCCCCAGCCCAGCCCCCCAGTGTGGCACTGGGACATCCACCTCCAGCAGCAGCAGGATTGGAGCCCCAGAGGGAAGCAGCTGCCCCCTGGGTGTGTCCAACACTGGAAGGTCCTCCCACGCTGGGCAGCCTGAGAGTGTGTCCTCATCCACTGTCTCTGGCCAGAGCCAGAAAAAGCAAGGGGTGGCTGGGAGAATCTGGAACTTCATTTTGAAACATCTTTGTTGCAAGCTGCCCAGCATGAGGCGTCATAATAAAGTGAGCCCATGTGAACCCCATGGATGACCGAGGCAGGAAGGTCGGGCCGCCGCGCTCCCTGGGGCCCGGTGCAGGGGAAGAGGAGTGTGTTCTCTGCACGGCCTTCAGAAGCATCGTATCCAAGACCCTGGCCAGCTCAGAGGATGGTCCGGAGCAGCCCGGGCGACCGAAAGCGAGGCCACCGTGGCTGCAGGTCTGCCCCTCAACCCCCACCTGGGTGAAACTTGAGAGACTGGACTGTCATTCCTGGGGCACGTCTCCCCTCCCCTACTCTTCTGTCTTCCGTGTTGGTGGGGGAGGGGGATAGTTCTTGTTCCAAGAACTCCTTGGTTCTTCCAATTCTAGTTAATAAACTTGACGCTCCAGAGAGATGCATCACACTCTGCTTCGCGTCGTCCCTGCACAGAATTGGGGCTGTGCATTTTCCAGTGAGACAGGCGTGCAGCCATGGAGCGCTTGGCGGTAGTCAGAACAACTAAAGGGAAAAATGACCTAAGAGAATTAGCACAGTGACTCCCAACAGCAACAACTGCTGCACTGCAGGGCAGAAATGCAGAAAGTGTGTATTACCTTCCTGCACTACCATTCCCGAACATTTTCAGAAGGGCCGAGGGGAACTTTTGGTCCCTGCGGCCTGTGTTAATTACAACAGAGAGGCCCATTAATACACAAATTTATACACAAATCCATATATACATGTATAGCCACTTAAGTTTTTAAACTCTTCATTGAAGTTATATAACTCATTGATTTTCACAAACTAAAAATAAGTAACTTGCACCCAGATCATGAAAGAAAATATTACCATGGTACCAGTGCCCCAGAAGTCCCCCTTTGCTCCTTTCTAGACAATAGCCACCCCACATATCCTGTCTTAAAATTGCAGAGAGCAGTTTCTGTAATGCTTATATTGTTAAAAATTGTACCGTACTATCTATCCTGTCTTATATCTGTGTTTATGAGATTTCATTTTTGTGATTTATCTGAATTTGTTCCAGTACTATGTAGGATTTCACTGTGTATGAAAATACAGTGAACTTTATTGGAAAGCAGTTTGGGAGCATATATAAAAGCTGAAGATATACATATTCTGTAACTGTGAAATCCCACTACTAATTATATATTGACCAGAAATGTACACATGTGTTCAACATGTATAGTTTGAAATTAGACATTGAAAACTAGCTCTTAGAATTTTGAGTAACCACATTCAAATTCATGATTATGATCTGTTTGTAATATCTCCTTTTGCCTAGATGTATTTATTTAAAAATTTTAAATTTTATTGGAACTTAAAAAAAAACCTAGTTTACCTATTTTTCTCATCCCTCCCCCCCCCCCGCCCCACCTCTTAAAACCACCCATTTGTTCTCTGTATCTATGTTGATAGAAGGGCGCTCTTTCTATTGAAATATTAGAAATGTAGGAGAAAATTAGTGGTTTTATAGATTCGCTAAAGGGAAGGTGAAGGAATGACCTCCTGATGACTTCCTTGTATCAAAAAAAAAAAAAAAAAATGTAAGGGCAACTTCATCAGTTGAAAATAAGGCAGAGAGATGATAGACTGGAGGTTTAGGGCTGAGGAAAAGATATGAGATAGTCATCATGGGTAGTTAATGAATGACTTCTTTAGGGAAATACAGGCTAGAAATGCCCAGTGATGTTACTCATTTGAGGCTGAAGAGCATGAATCTGTAGGAAGATAACTTCATCGAGTTGTGAGAGATCTCAAGCAACACCAGGCTGCTTAGAAGTAAATGTGGGGTGTTAAATGGTTGGGTTCATCTAGATGTGCAATTATTCCACATGATGGGGATGAAGATTCATGATGGGAAACAGGGACCAGGAAATGAAAGTGTCTTATAATTCATTTATATAAAAAATATATTAGGGAAAATCATATCATATACAATGAATGTCTTGATTATAAAACTGTGGGGATGTTGAACTGAAGGTGAGTTCTAGCATCATGAAGCTTTGTAGCGCTCTTCTGGATACACTCAGGAAAAGCAGGATGTTGCCACTTGTGGAAAGTGCCTTGTTGTGAATCCATTCTGCTGTATTTATAGCCACAATGAACCCATTTGCGGTGATACCAAGGACGCATTCAGTGCCTATAATTATTCACATCAAAATGATGCGAGATGGTGACAATTGATTTTCTGGGGGATTGCAGGTTTCGGTCATCCTGGGTTGTTGCTTCTCTTTGGTGTCTGAGGAAAATGTCTCCCTAGCGTGTGATGGGCAGATTTGTGATAGCTCCCACTATTCATGTCACCAGAAGCAGCAGTTGATGCATCATTTCCCAATCTACTCCATTTGTTTACTTTAGAACTCTTAGTTGTAAGTCTGGAGATGCAAATGATGGAAGGAGTTGTTTTCTAATCCTCTCCCGTGTCCTTTCGGATGCCCTGGGGTGTGAGTTCAATCGTGGGGCCCAGGGAGGAACTTGAGTAGACGCTCCTTTGTGAATCACTGACATAGTCTTGAGAGCTGTGTTCTTGAGTAGCTCTAGTTAAGTCAACCATCCGTTCACTAAGTCACCGGATAACTGCGTGTCACTTGTGACCGCAGGGAACTGATTGAAAGTAATAATAACTTCAAATATTTATAGCTATGAGCTAGGCCCTGTCCAGACACTTTATACATTATCATGAAATTTAAGCCTTACAACAACCCTCTGCAGAATGTACTTTTATTATCTCCATTTTCCAGGGGAGGAAACTGAGGCTAAATAACTTGTCCAAAGTCAAAGAGGGAGAGGGAGACGGAGAAGGAGAGAGAGAGAGTTGGGATTCAAACCCGAGTCACATGGTCCCAGAGTCCTTGTTCTTACCCACTATGTTATACTACCTACCCCTGTGGATCCTTTTGTGTGCACCAAAGACTGAAGGCAGGGTTGGCTTAACTGTAACTTTTTATCCTGTTGGTCTTTTGTGATGCCCTCAGGGCTTAAGGGAAGAATAATTGAGTTGGAAAAAAACCCACCTGTGAGATTTCTTTTTTCACTCCTCACACAGAACACTTTACTTTGGACACTTCTGGTCACTAAACACGTGTGTTTTTTTTTTTTTTTCCCCACAGCAAACAATTCTGCAACGCTGTCTCGGTGCCCTACCATTTAACTCAATTCTGACACTATCTACCTGGAGATGACATCAGATCCACAGGTTTAGGGCTCAGTCCCACCAGACTGCCCTCCATTTCAGATGCCAATCCCAAGTCTGGGTTGTCACCTGGACTTATTGGTTATAAGTTAGAGTTATGACCCTCTTTTTGGTTTCAGTTAATTTGCTGGAGTGGCTCACGGAGCTCAGGAAAACAGCTTATTTACATTTACCGATTTCTTATAAAAGGTTATGATCGTAGATGAACACCCAGACGGAAGAGATGCATAGAGCAAGGTCGTGGGAAGGGGCATGGAGCTTCCACGCCCCCTTTGGGGTACCACACCCCGAGCACCTCATGTGTTCACCAGTCTGAAAGCTCTTTGAACCCAGTCCTTTTGGGTTTTAATGGAGGCTTTGTTACATAGGTGCAGTTGATTAAATCATTGGCCATTGGTTATTGTTTCAACCTCCAGCCTCTCCCCCTTTCGTGGAAACCTGGGGGTGGGACTGAAAGTTCCAACCTTGTATTCGCCCTCGGTTTTCCTGGCAATCAGTCCACACCCTTAGGTGTGTTCCAAAAGTCACCTTGTTAACATAACAAAGGCATTTTTGTTGATCTCCTCACTGAGGAAATTCCAAGGGTTTTAGGAGCTCTGTGCGGGGCAGGGGGGGGGCGGGAAGGGGACAAAGACCAAATGTATTTCTTATGATAAATCACAATAGCACAATAGTAAAGCAAGAAGACACTGATTTTCTGAGACAAACCTCTTGTACAAAATAAATTGAGAGATAATAAATCTCTATATAAAAATGATTGTACACACACACACTTATATGCCCACAAACACATATTTACCTTTCATTTTAAAGAAATCACTAGGAAAATAAGGGTTGAAGGAAAAGTTCCTTGCTCCTTTACAAGGTAGGCAAATCAACATAGGGTAAAAATAATACCCCGAGTCACCTAATCTATTTTGGAAGAGTAAAACCAAAAGAGATGAAGAATCAGTTTTATCTTGGGGAAGTTGTTTCTGATTTTAAAATGTAAGCACGATACACATGATGATAAAATGGACTTCTCAGAACAAATGAACTTTTATGAGTGTACATAACGCTAAAGTAATGATAATGAAGTAATTCAAATAAAGGGAAGGTTGGTGTGTGAGATGTCTCCAAAATTTTTCATAATATTTGGTTTTCCCTTTACTTAGGACTTCTTTTAAACAAGGCGAAAACTTAAGGTTTTCTGGCCTGTTTTGGACAAGTTGTTATGAATTTTAGCATCTCATCTTTAAATCTCTCTTCTTGAACTCCAAATGTTTCCCTCGATTACAGTGTACAGTAATAAACAACTGCTACTCTCTGCTTGTTCCCACCCACTTGTACAAGTAAGTCTGTAGTATTTCAGGACCTCTGATTTGGTTTTCAAGAGGCTTTTTCTTGTCACTGGCTCTCCTCCATTTCTGCTGACCCAGGCTTCCAAGAGTGTGAGGGATAATGGGATACACTCTCCGAAGAGTTTGATGCCTCTCTTTTTATTTGTTTTGCTCATCACTGCATTAAAAACATAAAATTCTAACTGAGTACATTTGAAGATCGAATTGGCTTTATTCAGTGATTTATGAATCGGGCAGCATCCCATTGAGCAAGTAGAAAGGAGCTCTGCGGAGCTGTAAAAAATGCAAGAACTTTACAGGCAGGAGGGGGCAGAAAAGGGAAGTTTCTAGCTAAGAGTGGATTGTTTCAGGCAGGGTCACCTGCCTTTTGGGGGAAGGTGGGGGGGGGTCACCCCTCTAGTGCTGACCAGGTAATTCCAGATCTATTGGTGAAAGGTCCCATTCCTGAGAGCGGCTGAAACTGCAATTAGGTTAGCTGTTAAGTCTTGGTTTGCTGACGTGGGACTTAGCACAAGTGACTCCATTTGGGGTTTGTTGTTTCTTTACTAACAACTGTATCTCATTCCTAGCGCTTAACCCCAGTACCTAGATACTTGCTGGTGAATGGATGACCAGACCAGTGAATTCAGAATTTCAGAGAAGTTCTTTATAATGAGAGACAGGCAGAGAAATGGCAGTTCTACCACCCAGTAAGTTTTGAACTCTTGCAGGTCTGATGCCCAAATCAAGCGTGGGAACGTGAACAGTGAGACTGAGTGAAAACACAGCAGTTCTTTGTGTTTCTGTTAGAGAAACACTGGTGGGAGACAGAGGACAAAGGAAGGAGACACAGGACTGGAGTGACCTCGGCTGGGGGCGGGGTTTCACAGTGTTGGGTGCTGCAGAGAGGTAGTCAGCAGGAGCAGGGGCTGTGTACGTCATCAGAGGCATTTTTTATTTTATTTTTTTTTGTTTTGATTGACGTATAGTTGATTTACAATCTTGTGCCAATCTGCTGTATGGCACAGTGACTCAGTTATACACATATAGACATTCTTTTTTTATATTCTTTTCCATTACAGTTTTATCACAGGATATTGACTCTAGTTCCCTGTGCTGTAGAGTAGGACCTTGTTGTTTATCCCTCCTATATATAATAGTTTACATCTGCTAATGCCACACTCCCAGCCCTTCCCTCTCCCACCCCCCTCCTCCTTGGCAACCACAAGTCTGTTCTCTATGTCTGTGAGTCTGTTGCTGTTTCATAGATAGGTTCATTTGTGCCATACTTTAGATTCCACATGTAAGTGGTATCACATGGTATTTGTCTTTCTCTTTCTGACTTACTTCACTTAATAATCTCTAGTTGCATCCATGTTGCTGCAATCATCAAAGGCATTTTAGAAGAGGCTCTGCTTGCCATAGCTTCTGGCAGCGTTGCTTCCTACAGTGGAAAGAAGAATGTTGTTGATGGGAATTCCCAAAGTTAGGCTAAAGTGGGGGTGAAGTAACTTTTCTAGGTGAAGAGGTGATCTTTTTTTTTTCTTTTTGATTTCTATGTGTGTTTTATTATATATTAGTCTCTTAAATCAAATAGAAGACAAAAAGTGGAGCTACAAACCAAAGTTACAACAGTACTAGCTTTTCTCGTCGCCCGTCTGTCTATTTTACCAGAGGTCTTTATTTCTTCATAAGGCTTTGAGCTACTTGTCCAGGGTCCTTGACTGCAACCTGAAGAACTCCCTGTGGCAGGCGGGTCTGGTGGTTAAGAACTCTCTCAACTCTTGATTAACTGGGAATGTCTTGATTTCTCCCTCATTTTCGAAGGAAAGTTTTGCTAGATACAGGATTCTTGGTTGACGGTTTCTTTCCTTCAACACTTCAAGTACATTGAGTCATGCCATCTGGCCTCCGAGGCTCCTGATGAGAAATCTGCTCAATGACCTTCCTGGCAAACCTTCTCTCAGCTTCATAGACTTTCATAATGTACCGTATCATGTCTTATGCAACAGAACATTTTGTATAGTATCGTGAAGTCAGTTAAGTTGTAACGTTATTTTTTTTTTTAATTAGTTAATTTATTTTTGGCTGTGTTGGATCTTCGTTTCTGTGCGAGGGCTTTCTCTAGTTGCGGCAAGCGGGGGCCGCTCTTCATCGCGGTGCGCGGGCCTCTCACTATCGCGGCCTCTCTTGATGCGGAGCACAGGCTCCAGACGCGCAGGCTCCAGACGCGCAGGCTCAGCAGTTGTGGCTCACGGGCCCAGTCGCTCCGCGGCCTGTGGGATCCTCCCAGACCAGGGCTCGAACCCGTGTCCCCTGCATCGACAGGCAGACTCTCAACCACTGCGCCACCAGGGAAGCCCAGTAACGTTATTTTGAGACCAGAATTTAAGGAAAAGGAATTGAACATTTCAAGTGTAGACATTATGAGGTCTCTAAAATTATTACGCATTTTCAAACTAGAAATAAAAAGGCCACTGAAGTATCCTGCAGATTTTTATTTATAACAAAGTGAATACCAATATCTAATAACACACGTAAAGAAAACTTTCTTTGGGATCCTTTTTCCTAAGTGTAAAGGGGCCTTGAACTCAAAAAGTGAGAAAACCACTGTGGTGTACCCCCAGCGGTGATGGGTCCATTTCTTGCTCTGACCTCAGAGTGCACCATTGTGATGTACTTCACAAAGCCCTATGAAAGAGAAAGGTGGGCCCAGGTTTTTGGTCCTTAGAGCCCAGGAAGCTGCTTTTGGTGACCTGACGGCCTTGGACCTACAGTTAGCTTGTGTTTTCCTTGTTTGTGCCATTTTGTTGATTTTCGTGTCTCTTTTCTCTACTCTTTTTTATTTGTGTCATTGTTCTTTCTACAGTTAGCATAGTGAGTATTGTTGGTATAGTTAATACTTGATTAGCATAGTTAGTGTAGTTAGTACTAGTTAGCGCTGTTGGTACAGTTAGCGTAGTTAGCGTTGTTAGTAGAGACAGCATACTTAGCCCTGTTAGTACAGTTAGCATTGTTAGTTAGCGTAGTTAGCGTTGCTCGGTAGTGCTGTCAGTCAGTGTGGTTAGCAGATCACCAGGATGCAGGGCCTCACAGCCAAATCTGCTGGCAAGAAGGCTCATATTGATGACTTCCGGATCCTCCACACCATTGGTGAAGGCACCTTCGGTAAAGTGAAGTTGGCCCGGCACATTCTGACCGGGACACGGGTGGCTGTGAAGGTCATAGAGAAAAGGCGTCAGAGCTTCTCAAGTGTCCAGGCACTTTTCCGGGAAGTGTGCAGTCTGAAGGCTCTGAATCACCCCAATATTGTGAAACTGCTGGGGGTGATTGACACAGAGGAGACATTTTTCGTGGTGATGGAGTACCTCCGTGGGGGGGACATGTACCGCTATTTGAAGATCCATGGCCGTATGACAGAGGCGGAGGCCCGAGGCCCGTTCCAGCAGCTGGTCTCCGCCCTGCAGCACTGCCACCGGAGGGGCATCGTGCACCGGGACCTGAAGCCACCGAGCCTCCTCTTTGATTCCAAGATGAATATCAAACTTACAGACTTTGGCCTCAGCAACAAGTGTGATGACATTTTCCCACTGGACACGATCTGCGGCACACCCCCTTATGCTGCCCCGGAACTCTTCCTGGGGCAGAGCTCCAGCGGCCCTGCGGTGGACGTGTGGAGCCTGGGAGTAGTGCTGTACACCATGGTAACTGGGTCCCGGCCCTTTGTGGGAAAAGACTTCCAGGAGCTGCGGAAGCAAGTCCTACGAGGGCAATACCCCATCCCACCTTATCTGTCTTTGGAGATAAGGGATCTGTTACAAAAAATGATTGCCCTCAACCCCAGTGACAGAGGCACCTTACGTGACCTCATGAGGCCTCCGTGGGTCAACATGGGCCAGAAGGAGCCACTCCAGCCACCCTGTGAAAAGGACCGGGAGGTGACAATGGTGAGGACTCCGGGCTTGACTTGCGACCAGATCCAGGACACTGGGACAGGCAGTGTGAGCGCCAAGAAACCCAAGGTGGAGGTCTCCATCATAACTCTGAAGCCCTTCTCTTGCGGGGACCTCTGTGGCAGTGAACTTGAGCCTTCTCCAAGCCCTGTGGTGTCCTCCCTGCAAACCAGGTGGCTCTACCACAGAAAAGATGTGCCGCTGCAGGAAGAGCAGCAGGCAGGGCAGAAGACCGGTGAGTCTGCCTGTCCCCCACCCAGCCTGGAGGCGAGGACTGCCACCCCCAGCCCAGCCCCCCAGTGTGGCACTGGGACATCCACCTCCAGCAGCAGCAGGATTGGAGCCCCAGAGGGAAGCAGCTGCCCCCTGGGTGTGTCCAACACTGGAAGGTCCTCCCACGCTGGGCAGCCTGAGAGTGTGTCCTCATCCACTGTCTCTGGCCAGAGCCAGAAAAAGCAAGGGGTGGCTGGGAGAATCTGGAACTTCATTTTGAAACATCTTTGTTGCAAGCTGCCCAGCATGAGGCGTCATAATAAAGTGAGCCCATGTGAACCCCATGGATGACCGAGGCAGGAAGGTCGGGCCGCCGCGCTCCCTGGGGCCCGGTGCAGGGGAAGAGGAGTGTGTTCTCTGCACGGCCTTCAGAAGCATCGTATCCAAGACCCTGGCCAGCTCAGAGGATGGTCCGGAGCAGCCCGGGCGACCGAAAGCGAGGCCACCGTGGCTGCAGGTCTGCCCCTCAACCCCCACCTGGGTGAAACTTGAGAGACTGGACTGTCATTCCTGGGGCACGTCTCCCCTCCCCTACTCTTCTGTCTTCCGTGTTGGTGGGGGAGGGGGATAGTTCTTGTTCCAAGAACTCCTTGGTTCTTCCAATTCTAGTTAATAAACTTGACGCTCCAGAGAGATGCATCACACTCTGCTTCGCGTCGTCCCTGCACAGAATTGGGGCTGTGCATTTTCCAGTGAGACAGGCGTGCAGCCATGGAGCGCTTGGCGGTAGTCAGAACAACTAAAGGGAAAAATGACCTAAGAGAATTAGCACAGTGACTCCCAACAGCAACAACTGCTGCACTGCAGGGCAGAAATGCAGAAAGTGTGTATTACCTTCCTGCACTACCATTCCCGAACATTTTCAGAAGGGCCGAGGGGAACTTTTGGTCCCTGCGGCCTGTGTTAATTACAACAGAGAGGCCCATTAATACACAAATTTATACACAAATCCATATATACATGTATAGCCACTTAAGTTTTTAAACTCTTCATTGAAGTTATATAACTCATTGATTTTCACAAACTAAAAATAAGTAACTTGCACCCAGATCATGAAAGAAAATATTACCATGGTACCAGTGCCCCAGAAGTCCCCCTTTGCTCCTTTCTAGACAATAGCCACCCCACATATCCTGTCTTAAAATTGCAGAGAGCAGTTTCTGTAATGCTTATATTGTTAAAAATTGTACCGTACTATCTATCCTGTCTTATATCTGTGTTTATGAGATTTCATTTTTGTGATTTATCTGAATTTGTTCCAGTACTATGTAGGATTTCACTGTGTATGAAAATACAGTGAACTTTATTGGAAAGCAGTTTGGGAGCATATATAAAAGCTGAAGATATACATATTCTGTAACTGTGAAATCCCACTACTAATTATATATTGACCAGAAATGTACACATGTGTTCAACATGTATAGTTTGAAATTAGACATTGAAAACTAGCTCTTAGAATTTTGAGTAACCACATTCAAATTCATGATTATGATCTGTTTGTAATATCTCCTTTTGCCTAGATGTATTTATTTAAAAATTTTAAATTTTATTGGAACTTAAAAAAAAACCTAGTTTACCTATTTTTCTCATCCCTCCCCCCCCCCCGCCCCACCTCTTAAAACCACCCATTTGTTCTCTGTATCTATGTTGATAGAAGGGCGCTCTTTCTATTGAAATATTAGAAATGTAGGAGAAAATTAGTGGTTTTATAGATTCGCTAAAGGGAAGGTGAAGGAATGACCTCCTGATGACTTCCTTGTATCAAAAAAAAAAAAAAAAAATGTAAGGGCAACTTCATCAGTTGAAAATAAGGCAGAGAGATGATAGACTGGAGGTTTAGGGCTGAGGAAAAGATATGAGATAGTCATCATGGGTAGTTAATGAATGACTTCTTTAGGGAAATACAGGCTAGAAATGCCCAGTGATGTTACTCATTTGAGGCTGAAGAGCATGAATCTGTAGGAAGATAACTTCATCGAGTTGTGAGAGATCTCAAGCAACACCAGGCTGCTTAGAAGTAAATGTGGGGTGTTAAATGGTTGGGTTCATCTAGATGTGCAATTATTCCACATGATGGGGATGAAGATTCATGATGGGAAACAGGGACCAGGAAATGAAAGTGTCTTATAATTCATTTATATAAAAAATATATTAGGGAAAATCATATCATATACAATGAATGTCTTGATTATAAAACTGTGGGGATGTTGAACTGAAGGTGAGTTCTAGCATCATGAAGCTTTGTAGCGCTCTTCTGGATACACTCAGGAAAAGCAGGATGTTGCCACTTGTGGAAACTGCCTTGTTGTGAATCCATTCTGCTGTATTTATAGCCACAATGAACCCATTTGCGGTGATACCAAGGACGCATTCAGTGCCTATAATTATTCACATCAAAATGATGCGAGATGGTGACAATTGATTTTCTGGGGGATTGCAGGTTTCGGTCATCCTGGGTTGTTGCTTCTCTTTGGTGTCTGAGGAAAATGTCTCCCTAGCGTGTGATGGGCAGATTTGTGATAGCTCCCACTATTCATGTCACCAGAAGCAGCAGTTGATGCATCATTTCCCAATCTACTCCATTTGTTTACTTTAGAACTCTTAGTTGTAAGTCTGGAGATGCAAATGATGGAAGGAGTTGTTTTCTAATCCTCTCCCGTGTCCTTTCGGATGCCCTGGGGTGTGAGTTCAATCGTGGGGCCCAGGGAGGAACTTGAGTAGACGCTCCTTTGTGAATCACTGACATAGTCTTGAGAGCTGTGTTCTTGAGTAGCTCTAGTTAAGTCAACCATCCGTTCACTAAGTCACCGGATAACTGCGTGTCACTTGTGACCGCAGGGAACTGATTGAAAGTAATAATAACTTCAAATATTTATAGCTATGAGCTAGGCCCTGTCCAGACACTTTATACATTATCATGAAATTTAAGCCTTACAACAACCCTCTGCAGAATGTACTTTTATTATCTCCATTTTCCAGGGGAGGAAACTGAGGCTAAATAACTTGTCCAAAGTCAAAGAGGGAGAGGGAGACGGAGAAGGAGAGAGAGAGAGTTGGGATTCAAACCCGAGTCACATGGTCCCAGAGTCCTTGTTCTTACCCACTATGTTATACTACCTACCCCTGTGGATCCTTTTGTGTGCACCAAAGACTGAAGGCAGGGTTGGCTTAACTGTAACTTTTTATCCTGTTGGTCTTTTGTGATGCCCTCAGGGCTTAAGGGAAGAATAATTGAGTTGGAAAAAAACCCACCTGTGAGATTTCTTTTTTCACTCCTCACACAGAACACTTTACTTTGGACACTTCTGGTCACTAAACACGTGTGTTTTTTTTTTTTTTTCCCCACAGCAAACAATTCTGCAACGCTGTCTCGGTGCCCTACCATTTAACTCAATTCTGACACTATCTACCTGGAGATGACATCAGATCCACAGGTTTAGGGCTCAGTCCCACCAGACTGCCCTCCATTTCAGATGCCAATCCCAAGTCTGGGTTGTCACCTGGACTTATTGGTTATAAGTTAGAGTTATGACCCTCTTTTTGGTTTCAGTTAATTTGCTGGAGTGGCTCACGGAGCTCAGGAAAACAGCTTATTTACATTTACCGATTTCTTATAAAAGGTTATGATCGTAGATGAACACCCAGACGGAAGAGATGCATAGAGCAAGGTCGTGGGAAGGGGCATGGAGCTTCCACGCCCCCTTTGGGGTACCACACCCCGAGCACCTCATGTGTTCACCAGTCTGAAAGCTCTTTGAACCCAGTCCTTTTGGGTTTTAATGGAGGCTTTGTTACATAGGTGCAGTTGATTAAATCATTGGCCATTGGTTATTGTTTCAACCTCCAGCCTCTCCCCCTTTCGTGGAAACCTGGGGGTGGGACTGAAAGTTCCAACCTTGTATTCGCCCTCGGTTTTCCTGGCAATCAGTCCACACCCTTAGGTGTGTTCCAAAAGTCACCTTGTTAACATAACAAAGGCATTTTTGTTGATCTCCTCACTGAGGAAATTCCAAGGGTTTTAGGAGCTCTGTGCGGGGCAGGGGGGGGGCGGGAAGGGGACAAAGACCAAATGTATTTCTTATGATAAATCACAATAGCACAATAGTAAAGCAAGAAGACACTGATTTTCTGAGACAAACCTCTTGTACAAAATAAATTGAGAGATAATAAATCTCTATATAAAAATGATTGTACACACACACACTTATATGCCCACAAACACATATTTACCTTTCATTTTAAAGAAATCACTAGGAAAATAAGGGTTGAAGGAAAAGTTCCTTGCTCCTTTACAAGGTAGGCAAATCAACATAGGGTAAAAATAATACCCCGAGTCACCTAATCTATTTTGGAAGAGTAAAACCAAAAGAGATGAAGAATCAGTTTTATCTTGGGGAAGTTGTTTCTGATTTTAAAATGTAAGCACGATACACATGATGATAAAATGGACTTCTCAGAACAAATGAACTTTTATGAGTGTACATAACGCTAAAGTAATGATAATGAAGTAATTCAAATAAAGGGAAGGTTGGTGTGTGAGATGTCTCCAAAATTTTTCATAATATTTGGTTTTCCCTTTACTTAGGACTTCTTTTAAACAAGGCGAAAACTTAAGGTTTTCTGGCCTGTTTTGGACAAGTTGTTATGAATTTTAGCATCTCATCTTTAAATCTCTCTTCTTGAACTCCAAATGTTTCCCTCGATTACAGTGTACAGTAATAAACAACTGCTACTCTCTGCTTGTTCCCACCCACTTGTACAAGTAAGTCTGTAGTATTTCAGGACCTCTGATTTGGTTTTCAAGAGGCTTTTTCTTGTCACTGGCTCTCCTCCATTTCTGCTGACCCAGGCTTCCAAGAGTGTGAGGGATAATGGGATACACTCTCCGAAGAGTTTGATGCCTCTCTTTTTATTTGTTTTGCTCATCACTGCATTAAAAACATAAAATTCTAACTGAGTACATTTGAAGATCGAATTGGCTTTATTCAGTGATTTATGAATCGGGCAGCATCCCATTGAGCAAGTAGAAAGGAGCTCTGCGGAGCTGTAAAAAATGCAAGAACTTTACAGGCAGGAGGGGGCAGAAAAGGGAAGTTTCTAGCTAAGAGTGGATTGTTTCAGGCAGGGTCACCTGCCTTTTGGGGGAAGGTGGGGGGGGGTCACCCCGGGGTCACCCCTCTAGTGCTGACCAGGTAATTCCAGATCTATTGGTGAAAGGTCCCATTCCTGAGAGAGGCTGAAACTGCAATTAGGTTCGCTGTTAAGTCTTGGTTTGCTGACGTGGGACTTAGCACAAGTGACTCCATTTGGGGTTTGTTGTTTCTTTACTAACAACTGTATCTCATTCCTAGCGCTTAACCCCAGTACCTAGATACTTGCTGGTGAATGGATGACCAGACCAGTGAATTCAGAATTTCAGAGAAGTTCTTTATAATGAGAGACAGGCAGAGAAATGGCAGTTCTACCACCCAGTAAGTTTTGAACTCTTGCAGGTCTGATGCCCAAATCAAGCGTGGGAACGTGAACAGTGAGACTGAGTGAAAACACAGCAGTTCTTTGTGTTTCTGTTAGAGAAACACTGGTGGGAGACAGAGGACAAAGGAAGGAGACACAGGACTGGAGTGACCTCGGCTGGGGGCGGGGTTTCACAGTGTTGGGTGCTGCAGAGAGGTAGTCAGCAGGAGCAGGGGCTGTGTACGTCATCAGAGGCATTTTTTATTGTATTATTTTTTTGTTTTGATTGACGTATAGTTGATTTACAATCTTGTGCCAATCTGCTGTATGGCAAAGTGACTCAGTTATACACATATAGACATTCTTTTTTTATATTCTTTTCCATTACAGTTTTATCACAGGATATTGACTCTAGTTCCCTGTGCTGTAGAGTAGGACCTTGTTGTTTATCCCTCCTATATATAATAGTTTACATCTGCTAATGCCACACTCCCAGCCCTTCCCTCTCCCACCCCCCTCCTCCTTGGCAACCACAAGTCTGTCCTCTATGTCTGTGAGTCTGTTGCTGTTTCATAGATAGGTTCATTTGTGCCATACTTTAGATTCCACATGTAAGTGGTATCACATGGTATTTGTCTTTCTCTTTCTGACTTACTTCACTTAATAATCTCTAGTTGCATCCATGTTGCTGCAATCATCAAAGGCATTTTAGAAGAGGCTCTGCTTGCCATAGCTTCTGGCAGCGTTGCTTCCTACAGTGGAAAGAAGAATGTTGTTGATGGGAATTCCCAAAGTTAGGCTAAAGTGGGGGTGAAGTAACTTTTCTAGGTGAAGAGGTGATCTTTTTTTTTTTCTTTTTGATTTCTATGTGTGTTTTATTATATATTAGTCTCTTAAATCAAATAGAAGACAAAAAGTGGAGCTACAAACCAAAGTTACAACAGTACTAGCTTTTCTCGTCGCCCGTCTGTCTACTTTTACCAGAGGTCTTTATTTCTTCATAAGGCTTTGAGCTACTTGTCCAGGGTCCTTGACTGCAACCTGAAGAACTCCCTGTGGCAGGCGGGTCTGGTGGTTAAGAACTCTCTCAACTCTTGATTAACTGGGAATGTCTTGATTTCTCCCTCATTTTCGAAGGAAAGTTTTGCTAGATACAGGATTCTTGGTTGACGGTTTCTTTCCTTCAACACTTCAAGTGCATTGAGTCATGCCATCTGGCCTCCGAGGCTCCTGATGAGAAATCTGCTCAATGACCTTCCTGGCAAACCTTCTCTCAGCTTCATAGACTTTCGTAATGTACCGTATCATGTCTTATGCAACAGAACATTTTGTATAGTATCGTGAAGTCAGTTAAGTTGTAACGTTATTTTTTTTTTTAATTAGTTAATTTATTTTTGGCTGTGTTGGATCTTCGTTTCTGTGCGAGGGCTTTCTCTAGTTGCGGCAAGCGGGGGCCGCTCTTCATCGCGGTGCGCGGGCCTCTCACTATCGCGGCCTCTCTTGATGCGGAGCACAGGCTCCAGACGCGCAGGCTCAGCAGTTGTGGCTCACGGGCCCAGTCGCTCCGCGGCCTGTGGGATCCTCCCAGACCAGGGCTCGAACCCGTGTCCCCTGCATCGACAGGCAGACTCTCAACCACTGCGCCACCAGGGAAGCCCAGTAACGTTATTTTGAGACCAGAATTTAAGGAAAAGGAATTGAACATTTCAAGTGTAGACATTATGAGGTCTCTAAAATTATTACGCATTTTCAAACTAGAAATAAAAAGGCCACTGAAGTATCCTGCAGATTTTTATTTATAACAAAGTGAATAGCAATATCTAATAACACACGTAAAGAAAACTTTCTTTGGGATCCTTTTTCCTAAGTGTAAAGGGGCCTTGAACTCAAAAAGTGAGAAAACCACTGTGGTGTACCCCCAGCGGTGATGGGTCCATTTCTTGCTCTGACCTCAGAGTGCACCATTGTGATGTACTTCACAAAGCCCTATGAAAGAGAAAGGTGGGCCCAGGTTTTTGGTCCTTAGAGCCCAGGAAGCTGCTTTTGGTGACCTGACGGCCTTGGACCTACAGTTAGCTTGTGTTTTCCTTGTTTGTGCCATTTTGTTGATTTTCGTGTCTCTTTTCTCTACTCTTTTTTATTTGTGTCATTGTTCTTTCTACAGTTAGCATAGTGAGTATTGTTGGTATAGTTAATACTTGATTAGCATAGTTAGTGTAGTTAGTACTAGTTAGCGCTGTTGGTACAGTTAGCGTAGTTAGCGTTGTTAGTAGAGACAGCATACTTAGCCCTGTTAGTACAGTTAGCATTGTTAGTTAGCGTAGTTAGCGTTGCTCGGTAGTGCTGTCAGTCAGTGTGGTTAGCAGATCACCAGGATGCAGGGCCTCACAGCCAAATCTGCTGGCAAGAAGGCTCATATTGATGACTTCCGGATCCTCCACACCATTGGTGAAGGCACCTTCGGTAAAGTGAAGTTGGCCCGGCACATTCTGACCGGGACACGGGTGGCTGTGAAGGTCATAGAGAAAAGGCGTCAGAGCTTCTCAAGTGTCCAGGCACTTTTCCGGGAAGTGTGCAGTCTGAAGGCTCTGAATCACCCCAATATTGTGAAACTGCTGGGGGTGATTGACACAGAGGAGACATTTTTCGTGGTGATGGAGTACCTCCGTGGGGGGGACATGTACCGCTATTTGAAGATCCATGGCCGTATGACAGAGGCGGAGGCCCGAGGCCTGTTCCAGCAGCTGGTCTGCGCCCTGCAGCACTGCCACCGGAGGGGCATCGTGCACCGGGACCTGAAGCCACCGAGCCTCCTCTTTGATTCCAAGATGAATATCAAACTTACAGACTTTGGCCTCAGCAACAAGTGTGATGACATTTTCCCACTGGACACGATCTGCGGCACACCCCCTTATGCTGCCCCGGAACTCTTCCTGGGGCAGAGCTCCAGCGGCCCTGCGGTGGACGTGTGGAGCCTGGGAGTAGTGCTGTACACCATGGTAACTGGGTCCCGGCCCTTTGTGGGAAAAGACTTCCAGGAGCTGCGGAAGCAAGTCCTACGAGGGCAATACCCCATCCCACCTTATCTGTCTTTGGAGATAAGGGATCTGTTACAAAAAATGATTGCCCTCAACCCCAGTGACAGAGGCACCTTACGTGACCTCATGAGGCATCCGTGGGTCAACATGGGCCAGAAGGAGCCACTCCAGCCACCCTGTGAAAAGGACCGGGAGGTGACAATGGTGAGGACTCCGGGCTTGACTTGCGACCAGATCCAGGACACTGGGACAGGCAGTGTGAGCGCCAAGAAACCCAAGGTGGAGGTCTCCATCATAACTCTGAAGCCCTTCTCTTGCGGGGACCTCTGTGGCAGTGAACTTGAGCCTTCTCCAAGCCCTGTGGTGTCCTCCCTGCAAACCAGGTGGCTCTACCACAGAAAAGATGTGCCGCTGCAGGAAGAGCAGCAGGCAGGGCAGAAGACCGGTGAGTCTGCCTGTCCCCCACCCAGCCTGGAGGCGAGGACTGCCACCCCCAGCCCAGCCCCCCAGTGTGGCACTGGGACATCCACCTCCAGCAGCAGCAGGATTGGAGCCCCAGAGGGAAGCAGCTGCCCCCTGGGTGTGTCCAACACTGGAAGGTCCTCCCACGCTGGGCCGCCTGAGAGTGTGTCCTCATCCACTGTCTCTGGCCAGAGCCAGAAAAAGCAAGGGGTGGCTGGGAGAATCTGGAACTTTATTTTGAAACATCTTTGTTGCAAGCTGCCCAGCATGAGGCGTCATAATAAAGTGAGCCCATGTGAACCCCATGGATGACCGAGGCAGGAAGGTCGGGCCGCCGCGCTCCCTGGGGCCCGGTGCAGGGGAAGAGGAGTGTGTTCTCTGCACGGCCTTCAGAAGCATCGTATCCAAGACCCTGGCCAGCTCAGAGGATGGTCCGGAGCAGCCCGGGCGACCGAAAGCGAGGCCACCGTGGCTGCAGGTCTGCCCCTCAACCCCCACCTGGGTGAAACTTGAGAGACTGGACTGTCATTCCTGGGGCACGTCTCCCCTCCCCTACTCTTCTGTCTTCCGTGTTGGTGGGGGAGGGGGATAGTTCTTGTTCCAAGAACTCCTTGGTTCTTCCAATTCTAGTTAATAAACTTGACGCTCCAGAGAGATGCATCACACTCTGCTTCGCGTCGTCCCTGCACAGAATTGGGGCTGTGCATTTTCCAGTGAGACAGGCGTGCAGCCATGGAGCGCTTGGAGGTAGTCAGAACAACTAAAGGGAAAAATGACCTAAGAGAATTAGCACAGTGACTCCCAACAGCAACAACTGCTGCACTGCAGGGCAGAAATGCAGAAAGTGTGTATTACCTTCCTGCACTACCATTCCCGAACATTTTCAGAAGGGCCGAGGGGAACTTTTGGTCCCTGCGGCCTGTGTTAATTACAACAGAGAGGCCCATTAATACACAAATTTATACACAAATCCATATATACATGTATAGCCACTTAAGTTTTTAAACTCTTCATTGAAGTTATATAACTCATTGATTTTCACAAACTAAAAGTAAGTATCTTGCACCCAGATCATGAAAGAAAATATTACCATGGTACCAGTGCCCCAGAAGTCCCCCTTTGCTCCTTTCTAGACAATAGCCACCCCACATATCCTGTCTTAAAATTGCAGAGAGCAGTTTCTGTAATGCTTATATTGTTAAAAATTGTACCGTACTATCTATCCTGTCTTATATCTGTGTTTATGAGATTTCATTTTTGTGATTTATCTGAATTTGTTCCAGTACTATGTAGGATTTCACTGTGTATGAAAATACAGTGAACTTTATTGGAAAGCAGTTTGGGAGCATATATAAAAGCTGAAGATATACATATTCTGTAACTGTGAAATCCCACTACTAATTATATATTGACCAGAAATGTACACATGTGTTCAACATGTATAGTTTGAAATTGGACATTGAAAACTAGCTCTTAGAATTTTGAGTAACCACATTCAAATTCATGATTATGATCTGTTTGTAATATCTCCTTTTGCCTAGATGTATTTATTTAAAAATTTTAAATTTTATTGGAACTTAAAAAAAAACCTAGTTTACCTATTTTTCTCATCCCTCCCCCCCCCGCCCCACCTCTTAAAACCACCCATTTGTTCTCTGTATCTATGTTGATAGAAGGGCGCTCTTTCTATTGAAATATTAGAAATGTAGGAGAAAATTAGTGGTTTTATAGATTCGCTAAAGGGAAGGTGAAGGAATGACCTCCTGATGACTTCCTTGTATCAAAAAAAAAAAAAAAAAATGTAAGGGCAACTTCATCAGTTGAAAATAAGGCAGAGAGATGATAGACTGGAGGTTTAGGGCTGAGGAAAAGATATGAGATAGTCATCATGGGTAGTTAATGAATGACTTCTTTAGGGAAATACAGGCTAGAAATGCCCAGTGATGTTACTCATTTGAGGCTGAAGAGCATGAATCTGTAGGAAGATAACTTCATCGAGTTGTGAGAGATCTCAAGCAACACCAGGCTGCTTAGAAGTAAATGTGGGGTGTTAAATGGTTGGGTTCATCTAGATGTGCAATTATTCCACATGATGGGGATGAAGATTCATGATGGGAAACAGGGACCAGGAAATGAAAGTGTCTTATAATTCATTTATATAAAAAATATATTAGGGAAAATCATATCATATACAATGAATGTCTTGATTATAAAACTGTGGGGATGTTGAACTGAAGGTGAGTTCTAGCATCATGAAGCTTTGTAGCGCTCTTCTGGATACACTCAGGAAAAGCAGGATGTTGCCACTTGTGGAAACTGCCTTGTTGTGATTGTGAATCCATTCTGCTGTATTTATAGCCACAATGAACCCATTTGCGGTGATACCAAGGACGCATTCAGTGCCTATAATTATTCACATCAAAATGATGCGAGATGGTGACAATTGATTTTCTGGGGGATTGCAGGTTTCGGTCATCCTGAGTTGTTGCTTCTCTTTGGTGTCTGAGGAAAATGTCTCCCTAGCGTGTGATGGGCAGATTTGTGATAGCTCCCACTATTCATGTCACCAGAAGCAGCAGTTGATGCATCATTTCCCAATCTACTCCATTTGTTTACTTTAGAACTCTTAGTTGTAAGTCTGGAGATGCAAATGATGGAAGGAGTTGTTTTCTAATCCTCTCCCGTGTCCTTTCGGATGCCCTGGGGTGTGAGTTCAATCGTGGGGCCCAGGGAGGAACTTGAGTAGACGCTCCTTTGTGAATCACTGACATAGTCTTGAGAGCTGTGTTCTTGAGTAGCTCTAGATAAGTCAACCATCCGTTCACTAAGTCACCGGATAACTGCGTGTCACTTGTGACCGCAGGGAACTGATTGAAAGTAATAATAACTTCAAATATTTATAGCTATGAGCTAGGCCCTGTCCAGACACTTTATACATTATCATGAAATTTAAGCCTTACAACAACCCTCTGCAGAATGTACTTTTATTATCTCCATTTTCCAGGGGAGGAAACTGAGGCTAAATAACTTGTCCAAAGTCAAAGAGGGAGAGGGAGACGGAGAAGGAGAGAGAGAGAGTTGGGATTCAAACCCGAGTCACATGGTCCCAGAGTCCTTGTTCTTACCCACTATGTTATACTACCTACCCCTGTGGATCCTTTTGTGTGCACCAAAGACTGAAGGCAGGGTTGGCTTAACTGTAACTTTTTATCCTGTTGGTCTTTTGTGATGCCCTCAGGGCTTAAGGGAAGAATAATTGAGTTGGAAAGAAACCCACCTGTGAGATTTCTTTTTTCATTCCTCACACAGAACACTTTACTTTGGACACTTCTGGTCACTAAACACGTGTGGTTTTTTTTTTTCCCCACAGCAAACAATTCTGCAACGCTGTCTCGGTGCCCTACCATTTAACTCAATTCTGACACTATCTACCTGGAGATGACATCAGATCCACAGGTTTAGGGCTCAGTCCCACCAGACTGCCCTCCATTTCAGATGCCAATCCCAAGTCTAGGTTGTCACCTGGACTTATTGGTTATAAGTTAGAGTTATGACCCTCTTTTTGGTTTCAGTTAATTTGCTGGAGTGGCTCACGGAGCTCAGGAAAACAGCTTATTTACATTTACCGATTTCTTATAAAAGGTTATGATCGTAGATGAACACCCAGACGGAAGAGATGCATAGAGCAAGGTCGTGGGAAGGGGCATGGAGCTTCCACGCCCCCTTTGGGGTACCACACCCCGCCCGAGCACCTCATGTGTTCACCAGTCTGAAAGCTCTTTGAACCCAGTCCTTTTGGGTTTTAATGGAGGCTTTGTTACATAGGTGCAGTTGATTAAATCATTGGCCATTGGTTATTGTTTCAACCTCCAGCCTCTCCCCCTTTCGTGGAAACCTGGGGGTGGGACTGAAAGTTCCAACCTTGTATTCGCCCTCGGTTTTCCTGGCAATCAGTCCGCACCCTTAGGTGTGTTCCAAAAGTCACCTTGTTAACATAACAAAGGCATTTTTGTTGATCTCCTCACTGAGGAAATTCCAAGGGTTTTAGGAGCTCTGTGAGGGGCAGGGGGGGGGCGGGAAGGGGACAAAGACCAAATGTATTTCTTATGATAAATCACAATAGCACAATAGTAAAGCAAGAAGACACTGATTTTCTGAGACAAACCTCTTGTACAAAATAAATTGAGAGATAATAAATCTCTATATAAAAATGATTGTACACACACACACTTATATGCCCACAAACACATATTTACCTTTCATTTTAAAGAAATCACTAGGAAAATAAGGGTTGAAGGAAAAGTTCCTTGCTCCTTTACAAGGTAGGCAAATCAACATAGGGTAAAAATAATACCCCGAGTCACCTAATCTATTTTGGAAGAGTAAAACCAAAAGAGATGAAGAATCAGTTTTATCTTGGGGAAGTTGTTTCTGATTTTAAAATGTAAGCACGATACACATGATGATAAAATGGACTTCTCAGAACAAATGAACTTTTATGAGTGTACATAACGCTAAAGTAATGATAATGAAGTAATTCAAATAAAGGGAAGGTTGGTGTGTGAGATGTCTCCAAAATTTTTCATAATATTTGGTTTTCCCTTTACTTAGGACTTCTTTTAAACAAGGCGAAAACTTAAGGTTTTCTGGCCTGTTTTGGACAAGTTGTTATGAATTTTAGCATCTCATCTTTAAATCTCTCTTCTTGAACTCCAAATGTTTCCCTCGATTACAGTGTACAGTAATAAACAACTGCTACTCTCTGCTTGTTCCCACCCACTTGTACAAGTAAGTCTGTAGTATTTCAGGACCTCTGATTTGGTTTTCAAGAGGCTTTTTCTTGTCACTGGCTCTCCTCCATTTCTGCTGACCCAGGCTTCCAAGAGTGTGAGGGATAATGGGATACACTCTCCGAAGAGTTTGATGCCTCTCTTTTTATTTGTTTTGCTCATCACTGCATTAAAAACATAAAATTCTAACTGAGTACATTTGAAGATCGAATTGGCTTTATTCAGTGATTTATGAATCGGGCAGCATCCCATTGAGCAAGTAGAAAGGAGCTCTGCGGAGCTGTAAAAAATGCAAGAACTTTACAGGCAGGAGGGGGCAGAAAAGGGAAGTTTCTAGCTAAGAGTGGATTGTTTCAGGCAGGGTCACCTGCCTTTTGGGGGAAGGTGGGGGGGGGTCACCCCGGGGTCACCCCTCTAGTGCTGACCAGGTAATTCCAGATCTATTGGTGAAAGGTCCCATTCCTGAGAGCGGCTGAAACTGCAATTAGGTTCGCTGTTAAGTCTTGGTTTGCTGACGTGGGACTTAGCACAAGTGACTCCATTTGGGGTTTGTTGTTTCTTTACTAACAACTGTATCTCATTCCTAGCGCTTAACCCCAGTACCTAGATACTTGCTGGTGAATGGATGACCAGACCAGTGAATTCAGAATTTCAGAGAAGTTCTTTATAATGAGAGACAGGCAGAGAAATGGCAGTTCTACCACCCAGTAAGTTTTGAACTCTTGCAGGTCTGATGCCCAAATCAAGCGTGGGAACGTGAACAGTGAGACTGAGTGAAAACACAGCAGTTCTTTGTGTTTCTGTTAGAGAAACACTGGTGGGAGACAGAGGACAAAGGAAGGAGACACAGGACTGGAGTGACCTCGGCTGGGGGCGGGGTTTCACAGTGTTGGGTGCTGCAGAGAGGTAGTCAGCAGGAGCAGGGGCTGTGTACGTCATCAGAGGCATTTTTTATTGTATTATTTTTTTGTTTTGATTGACGTATAGTTGATTTACAATCTTGTGCCAATCTGCTGTATGGCAAAGTGACTCAGTTATACACATATAGACATTCTTTTTTTATATTCTTTTCCATTACAGTTTTATCACAGGATATTGACTCTAGTTCCCTGTGCTGTAGAGTAGGACCTTGTTGTTTATCCCTCCTATATATAATAGTTTACATCTGCTAATGCCACACTCCCAGCCCTTCCCTCTCCCACCCCCCTCCTCCTTGGCAACCACAAGTCTGTCCTCTATGTCTGTGAGTCTGTTGCTGTTTCATAGATAGGTTCATTTGTGCCATACTTTAGATTCCACATGTAAGTGGTATCACATGGTATTTGTCTTTCTCTTTCTGACTTACTTCACTTAATAATCTCTAGTTGCATCCATGTTGCTGCAATCATCAAAGGCATTTTAGAAGAGGCTCTGCTTGCCATAGCTTCTGGCAGCGTTGCTTCCTACAGTGGAAAGAAGAATGTTGTTGATGGGAATTCCCAAAGTTAGGCTAAAGTGGGGGTGAAGTAACTTTTCTAGGTGAAGAGGTGATCTTTTTTTTTTTCTTTTTGATTTCTATGTGTGTTTTATTATATATTAGTCTCTTAAATCAAATAGAAGACAAAAAGTGGAGCTACAAACCAAAGTTACAACAGTACTAGCTTTTCTCGTCGCCCGTCTGTCTACTTTTACCAGAGGTCTTTATTTCTTCATAAGGCTTTGAGCTACTTGTCCAGGGTCCTTGACTGCAACCTGAAGAACTCCCTGTGGCAGGCGGGTCTGGTGGTTAAGAACTCTCTCAACTCTTGATTAACTGGGAATGTCTTGATTTCTCCCTCATTTTCGAAGGAAAGTTTTGCTAGATACAGGATTCTTGGTTGACGGTTTCTTTCCTTCAACACTTCAAGTGCATTGAGTCATGCCATCTGGCCTCCGAGGCTCCTGATGAGAAATCTGCTCAATGACCTTCCTGGCAAACCTTCTCTCAGCTTCATAGACTTTCGTAATGTACCGTATCATGTCTTATGCAACAGAACATTTTGTATAGTATCGTGAAGTCAGTTAAGTTGTAACGTTATTTTTTTTTTTAAATTAGTTAATTTATTTTTGGCTGTGTTGGATCTTCGTTTCTGTGCGAGGGCTTTCTCTAGTTGCGGCAAGCGGGGGCCGCTCTTCATCGCGGTGCGCGGGCCTCTCACTATCGCGGCCTCTCTTGATGCGGAGCACAGGCTCCAGACGCGCAGGCTCCAGACGCGCAGGCTCAGCAGTTGTGGCTCACGGGCCCAGTCGCTCCGCGGCCTGTGGGATCCTCCCAGACCAGGGCTCGAACCCGTGTCCCCTGCATCGACAGGCAGACTCTCAACCACTGCGCCACCAGGGAAGCCCAGTAACGTTATTTTGAGACCAGAATTTAAGGAAAAGGAATTGAACATTTCAAGTGTAGACATTATGAGGTCTCTAAAATTATTACGCATTTTCAAACTAGAAATAAAAAGGCCACTGAAGTATCCTGCAGATTTTTATTTATAACAAAGTGAATACCAATATCTAATAACACACGTAAAGAAAACTTTCTTTGGGATCCTTTTTCCTAAGTGTAAAGGGGCCTTGAACTCAAAAAGTGAGAAAACCACTGTGGTGTACCCCCAGCGGTGATGGGTCCATTTCTTGCTCTGACCTCAGAGTGCACCATTGTGATGTACTTCACAAAGCCCTATGAAAGAGAAAGGTGGACCCAGGTTTTTGGTCCTTAGAGCCCAGGAAGCTGCTTTTGGTGACCTGACGGCCTTGGACCTACAGTTAGCTTGTGTTTTCCTTGTTTGTGCCATTTTGTTGATTTTCGTGTCTCTTTTCTCTACTCTTTTTTATTTGTGTCATTGTTCTTTCTACAGTTAGCATAGTGAGTATTGTTGGTATAGTTAATACTTGATTAGCATAGTTAGTGTAGTTAGTACTAGTTAGCGCTGTTGGTACAGTTAGCGTAGTTAGCGTTGTTAGTAGAGACAGCATACTTAGCCCTGTTAGTACAGTTAGCATTGTTAGTTAGCGTAGTTAGCGTTGCTCGGTAGTGCTGTCAGTCAGTGTGGTTAGCAGATCACCAGGATGCAGGGCCTCACAGCCAAATCTGCTGGCAAGAAGGCTCATATTGATGACTTCCGGATCCTCCACACCATTGGTGAAGGCACCTTCGGTAAAGTGAAGTTGGCCCGGCACATTCTGACCGGGACACGGGTGGCTGTGAAGGTCATAGAGAAAAGGCGTCAGAGCTTCTCAAGTGTCCAGGCACTTTTCCGGGAAGTGTGCAGTCTGAAGGCTCTGAATCACCCCAATATTGTGAAACTGCTGGGGGTGATTGACACAGAGGAGACATTTTTCGTGGTGATGGAGTACCTCCGTGGGGGGGACATGTACCGCTATTTGAAGATCCATGGCCGTATGACAGAGGCGGAGGCCCGAGGCCCGTTCCAGCAGCTGGTCTCCGCCCTGCAGCACTGCCACCGGAGGGGCATCGTGCACCGGGACCTGAAGCCACCGAGCCTCCTCTTTGATTCCAAGATGAATATCAAACTTACAGACTTTGGCCTCAGCAACAAGTGTGATGACATTTTCCCACTGGACACGATCTGCGGCACACCCCCTTATGCTGCCCCGGAACTCTTCCTGGGGCAGAGCTCCAGCGGCCCTGCGGTGGACGTGTGGAGCCTGGGAGTAGTGCTGTACACCATGGTAACTGGGTCCCGGCCCTTTGTGGGAAAAGACTTCCAGGAGCTGCGGAAGCAAGTCCTACGAGGGCAATACCCCATCCCACCTTATCTGTCTTTGGAGATAAGGGATCTGTTACAAAAAATGATTGCCCTCAACCCCAGTGACAGAGGCACCTTACGTGACCTCATGAGGCATCCGTGGGTCAACATGGGCCAGAAGGAGCCACTCCAGCCACCCTGTGAAAAGGACCGGGAGGTGACAATGGTGAGGACTCCGGGCTTGACTTGCGACCAGATCCAGGACACTGGGACAGGCAGTGTGAGCGCCAAGAAACCCAAGGTGGAGGTCTCCATCATAACTCTGAAGCCCTTCTCTTGCGGGGACCTCTGTGGCAGTGAACTTGAGCCTTCTCCAAGCCCTGTGGTGTCCTCCCTGCAAACCAGGTGGCTCTACCACAGAAAAGATGTGCCGCTGCAGGAAGAGCAGCAGGCAGGGCAGAAGACCGGTGAGTCTGCCTGTCCCCCACCCAGCCTGGAGGCGAGGACTGCCACCCCCAGCCCAGCCCCCCAGTGTGGCACTGGGACATCCACCTCCAGCAGCAGCAGGATTGGAGCCCCAGAGGGAAGCAGCTGCCCCCTGGGTGTGTCCAACACTGGAAGGTCCTCCCACGCTGGGCAGCCTGAGAGTGTGTCCTCATCCACTGTCTCTGGCCAGAGCCAGAAAAAGCAAGGGGTGGCTGGGAGAATCTGGAACTTTATTTTGAAACATCTTTGTTGCAAGCTGCCCAGCATGAGGCGTCATAATAAAGTGAGCCCATGTGAACCCCATGGATGACCGAGGCAGGAAGGTCGGGCCGCCGCGCTCCCTGGGGCCCGGTGCAGGGGAAGAGGAGTGTGTTCTCTGCACGGCCTTCAGAAGCATCGTATCCAAGACCCTGGCCAGCTCAGAGGATGGTCCGGAGCAGCCCGGGCGACCGAAAGCGAGGCCACCGTGGCTGCAGGTCTGCCCCTCAACCCCCACCTGGGTGAAACTTGAGAGACTGGACTGTCATTCCTGGGGCACGTCTCCCCTCCCCTACTCTTCTGTCTTCCGTGTTGGTGGGGGAGGGGGATAGTTCTTGTTCCAAGAACTCCTTGGTTCTTCCAATTCTAGTTAATAAACTTGACGCTCCAGAGAGATGCATCACACTCTGCTTCGCGTCGTCCCTGCACAGAATTGGGGCTGTGCATTTTCCAGTGAGACAGGCGTGCAGCCATGGAGCGCTTGGAGGTAGTCAGAACAACTAAAGGGAAAAATGACCTAAGAGAATTAGCACAGTGACTCCCAACAGCAACAACTGCTGCACTGCAGGGCAGAAATGCAGAAAGTGTGTATTACCTTCCTGCACTACCATTCCCGAACATTTTCAGAAGGGCCGAGGGGAACTTTTGGTCCCTGCGGCCTGTGTTAATTACAACAGAGAGGCCCATTAATACACAAATTTATACACAAATCCATATATACATGTATAGCCACTTAAGTTTTTAAACTCTTCATTGAAGTTATATAACTCATTGATTTTCACAAACTAAAAGTAAGTATCTTGCACCCAGATCATGAAAGAAAATATTACCATGGTACCAGTGCCCCAGAAGTCCCCCTTTGCTCCTTTCTAGACAATAGCCACCCCACATATCCTGTCTTAAAATTGCAGAGAGCAGTTTCTGTAATGCTTATATTGTTAAAAATTGTACCGTACTATCTATCCTGTCTTATATCTGTGTTTATGAGATTTCATTTTTGTGATTTATCTGAATTTGTTCCAGTACTATGTAGGATTTCACTGTGTATGAAAATACAGTGAACTTTATTGGAAAGCAGTTTGGGAGCATATATAAAAGCTGAAGATATACATATTCTGTAACTGTGAAATCCCACTACTAATTATATATTGACCAGAAATGTACACATGTGTTCAACATGTATAGTTTGAAATTGGACATTGAAAACTAGCTCTTAGAATTTTGAGTAACCACATTCAAATTCATGATTATGATCTGTTTGTAATATCTCCTTTTGCCTAGATGTATTTATTTAAAAATTTTAAATTTTATTGGAACTTAAAAAAAAACCTAGTTTACCTATTTTTCTCATCCCTCACCCCCCCGCCCCACCTCTTAAAACCACCCATTTGTTCTCTGTATCTATGTTGATAGAAGGGCGCTCTTTCTATTGAAATATTAGAAATGTAGGAAAAAATTAGTGGTTTTATAGATTCGCTAAAGGGAAGGTGAAGGAATGACCTCCTGATGACTTCCTTGTATCAAAAAAAAAAAAAATGTAAGGGCAACTTCATCAGTTGAAAATAAGGCAGAGAGATGATAGACTGGAGGTTTAGGGCTGAGGAAAAGATATGAGATAGTCATCATGGGTAGTTAATGAATGACTTCTTTAGGGAAATACAGGCTAGAAATGCCCAGTGATGTTACTCATTTGAGGCTGAAGAGCATGAATCTGTAGGAAGATAACTTCATCGAGTTGTGAGAGATCTCAAGCAACACCAGGCTGCTTAGAAGTAAATGTGGGGTGTTAAATGGTTGGGTTCATCTAGATGTGCAATTATTCCACATGATGGGGATGAAGATTCATGATGGGAAACAGGGACCAGGAAATGAAAGTGTCTTATAATTCATTTATATAAAAAATATATTAGGGAAAATCATATCATATACAATGAATGTCTTGATTATAAAACTGTGGGGATGTTGAACTGAAGGTGAGTTCTAGCATCATGAAGCTTTGTAGCGCTCTTCTGGATACACTCAGGAAAAGCAGGATGTTGCCACTTGTGGAAACTGCCTTGTTGTGATTGTGAATCCATTCTGCTGTATTTATAGCCACAATGAACCCATTTGCGGTGATACCAAGGACGCATTCAGTGCCTATAATTATTCACATCAAAATGATGCGAGATGGTGACAATTGATTTTCTGGGGGATTGCAGGTTTCGGTCATCCTGAGTTGTTGCTTCTCTTTGGTGTCTGAGGAAAATGTCTCCCTAGCGTGTGATGGGCAGATTTGTGATAGCTCCCACTATTCATGTCACCAGAAGCAGCAGTTGATGCATCATTTCCCAATCTACTCCATTTGTTTACTTTAGAACTCTTAGTTGTAAGTCTGGAGATGCAAATGATGGAAGGAGTTGTTTTCTAATCCTCTCCCGTGTCCTTTCGGATGCCCTGGGGTGTGAGTTCAATCGTGGGGCCCAGGGAGGAACTTGAGTAGACGCTCCTTTGTGAATCACTGACATAGTCTTGAGAGCTGTGTTCTTGAGTAGCTCTAGTTAAGTCAACCATCCGTTCACTAAGTCACCGGATAACTGCGTGTCACTTGTGACCGCAGGGAACTGATTGAAAGTAATAATAACTTCAAATATTTATAGCTATGAGCTAGGCCCTGTCCAGACACTTTATACATTATCATGAAATTTAAGCCTTACAACAACCCTCTGCAGAATGTACTTTTATTATCTCCATTTTCCAGGGGAGGAAACTGAGGCTAAATAACTTGTCCAAAGTCAAAGAGGGAGAGGGAGACGGAGAAGGAGAGAGAGAGAGTTGGGATTCAAACCCGAGTCACATGGTCCCAGAGTCCTTGTTCTTACCCACTATGTTATACTACCTACCCCTGTGGATCCTTTTGTGTGCACCAAAGACTGAAGGCAGGGTTGGCTTAACTGTAACTTTTTATCCTGTTGGTCTTTTGTGATGCCCTCAGGGCTTAAGGGAAGAATAATTGAGTTGGAAAGAAACCCACCTGTGAGATTTCTTTTTTCATTCCTCACACAGAACACTTTACTTTGGACACTTCTGGTCACTAAACACGTGTGGTTTTTTTTTTTCCCCACAGCAAACAATTCTGCAACGCTGTCTCGGTGCCCTACCATTTAACTCAATTCTGACACTATCTACCTGGAGATGACATCAGATCCACAGGTTTAGGGCTCAGTCCCACCAGACTGCCCTCCATTTCAGATGCCAATCCCAAGTCTGGGTTGTCACCTGGACTTATTGGTTATAAGTTAGAGTTATGACCCTCTTTTTGGTTTCAGTTAATTTGCTGGAGTGGCTCACGGAGCTCAGGAAAACAGCTTATTTACATTTACCGATTTCTTATAAAAGGTTATGATCGTAGATGAACACCCAGACGGAAGAGATGCATAGAGCAAGGTCGTGGGAAGGGGCATGGAGCTTCCACGCCCCCTTTGGGGTACCACACCCCGAGCACCTCATGTGTTCACCAGTCTGAAAGCTCTTTGAACCCAGTCCTTTTGGGTTTTAATGGAGGCTTTGTTACATAGGTGCAGTTGATTAAATCATTGGCCATTGGTTATTGTTTCAACCTCCAGCCTCTCCCCCTTTCGTGGAAACCTGGGGGTGGGACTGAAAGTTCCAACCTTGTATTCGCCCTCGGTTTTCCTGGCAATCAGTCCGCACCCTTAGGTGTGTTCCAAAAGTCACCTTGTTAACATAACAAAGGCATTTTTGTTGATCTCCTCACTGAGGAAATTCCAAGGGTTTTAGGAGCTCTGTGAGGGGCAGGGGGGGGGGCGGGAAGGGGACAAAGACCAAATGTATTTCTTATGATAAATCACAATAGCACAATAGTAAAGCAAGAAGACACTGATTTTCTGAGACAAACCTCTTGTACAAAATAAATTGAGAGATAATAAATCTCTATATAAAAATGATTGTACACACACACACTTATATGCCCACAAACACATATTTACCTTTCATTTTAAAGAAATCACTAGGAAAATAAGGGTTGAAGGAAAAGTTCCTTGCTCCTTTACAAGGTAGGCAAATCAACATAGGGTAAAAATAATACCCCGAGTCACCTAATCTATTTTGGAAGAGTAAAACCAAAAGAGATGAAGAATCAGTTTTATCTTGGGGAAGTTGTTTCTGATTTTAAAATGTAAGCACGATACACATGATGATAAAATGGACTTCTCAGAACAAATGAACTTTTATGAGTGTACATAACGCTAAAGTAATGATAATGAAGTAATTCAAATAAAGGGAAGGTTGGTGTGTGAGATGTCTCCAAAATTTTTCATAATATTTGGTTTTCCCTTTACTTAGGACTTCTTTTAAACAAGGCGAAAACTTAAGGTTTTCTGGCCTGTTTTGGACAAGTTGTTATGAATTTTAGCATCTCATCTTTAAATCTCTCTTCTTGAACTCCAAATGTTTCCCTCGATTACAGTGTACAGTAATAAACAACTGCTACTCTCTGCTTGTTCCCACCCACTTGTACAAGTAAGTCTGTAGTATTTCAGGACCTCTGATTTGGTTTTCAAGAGGCTTTTTCTTGTCACTGGCTCTCCTCCATTTCTGCTGACCCAGGCTTCCAAGAGTGTGAGGGATAATGGGATACACTCTCCGAAGAGTTTGATGCCTCTCTTTTTATTTGTTTTGCTCATCACTGCATTAAAAACATAAAATTCTAACTGAGTACATTTGAAGATCGAATTGGCTTTATTCAGTGATTTATGAATCGGGCAGCATCCCATTGAGCAAGTAGAAAGGAGCTCTGCGGAGCTGTAAAAAATGCAAGAACTTTACAGGCAGGAGGGGGCAGAAAAGGGAAGTTTCTAGCTAAGAGTGGATTGTTTCAGGCAGGGTCACCTGCCTTTTGGGGGAAGGTGGGGGGGGGGTCACCCCGGGGTCACCCCTCTAGTGCTGACCAGGTAATTCCAGATCTATTGGTGAAAGGTCCCATTCCTGAGAGAGGCTGAAACTGCAATTAGGTTCGCTGTTAAGTCTTGGTTTGCTGACGTGGGACTTAGCACAAGTGACTCCATTTGGGGTTTGTTGTTTCTTTACTAACAACTGTATCTCATTCCTAGCGCTTAACCCCAGTACCTAGATACTTGCTGGTGAATGGATGACCAGACCAGTGAATTCAGAATTTCAGAGAAGTTCTTTATAATGAGAGACAGGCAGAGAAATGGCAGTTCTACCACCCAGTAAGTTTTGAACTCTTGCAGGTCTGATGCCCAAATCAAGCGTGGGAACGTGAACAGTGAGACTGAGTGAAAACACAGCAGTTCTTTGTGTTTCTGTTAGAGAAACACTGGTGGGAGACAGAGGACAAAGGAAGGAGACACAGGACTGGAGTGACCTCGGCTGGGGGCGGGGTTTCACAGTGTTGGGTGCTGCAGAGAGGTAGTCAGCAGGAGCAGGGGCTGTGTACGTCATCAGAGGCATTTTTTATTGTATTATTTTTTTGTTTTGATTGACGTATAGTTGATTTACAATCTTGTGCCAATCTGCTGTATGGCAAAGTGACTCAGTTATACACATATAGACATTCTTTTTTTATATTCTTTTCCATTACAGTTTTATCACAGGATATTGACTCTAGTTCCCTGTGCTGTAGAGTAGGACCTTGTTGTTTATCCCTCCTATATATAATAGTTTACATCTGCTAATGCCACACTCCCAGCCCTTCCCTCTCCCACCCCCCTCCTCCTTGGCAACCACAAGTCTGTCCTCTATGTCTGTGAGTCTGTTGCTGTTTCATAGATAGGTTCATTTGTGCCATACTTTAGATTCCACATGTAAGTGGTATCACATGGTATTTGTCTTTCTCTTTCTGACTTACTTCACTTAATAATCTCTAGTTGCATCCATGTTGCTGCAATCATCAAAGGCATTTTAGAAGAGGCTCTGCTTGCCATAGCTTCTGGCAGCGTTGCTTCCTACAGTGGAAAGAAGAATGTTGTTGATGGGAATTCCCAAAGTTAGGCTAAAGTGGGGGTGAAGTAACTTTTCTAGGTGAAGAGGTGATCTTTTTTTTTTTCTTTTTGATTTCTATGTGTGTTTTATTATATATTAGTCTCTTAAATCAAATAGAAGACAAAAAGTGGAGCTACAAACCAAAGTTACAACAGTACTAGCTTTTCTCGTCGCCCGTCTGTCTACTTTTACCAGAGGTCTTTATTTCTTCATAAGGCTTTGAGCTACTTGTCCAGGGTCCTTGACTGCAACCTGAAGAACTCCCTGTGGCAGGCGGGTCTGGTGGTTAAGAACTCTCTCAACTCTTGATTAACTGGGAATGTCTTGATTTCTCCCTCATTTTCGAAGGAAAGTTTTGCTAGATACAGGATTCTTGGTTGACGGTTTCTTTCCTTCAACACTTCAAGTGCATTGAGTCATGCCATCTGGCCTCCGAGGCTCCTGATGAGAAATCTGCTCAATGACCTTCCTGGCAAACCTTCTCTCAGCTTCATAGACTTTCGTAATGTACCGTATCATGTCTTATGCAACAGAACATTTTGTATAGTATCGTGAAGTCAGTTAAGTTGTAACGTTATTTTTTTTTTTAATTAGTTAATTTATTTTTGGCTGTGTTGGATCTTCGTTTCTGTGCGAGGGCTTTCTCTAGTTGCGGCAAGCGGGGGCCGCTCTTCATCGCGGTGCGCGGGCCTCTCACTATCGCGGCCTCTCTTGATGCGGAGCACAGGCTCCAGACGCGCAGGCTCCAGACGCGCAGGCTCAGCAGTTGTGGCTCACGGGCCCAGTCGCTCCGCGGCCTGTGGGATCCTCCCAGACCAGGGCTCGAACCCGTGTCCCCTGCATCGACAGGCAGACTCTCAACCACTGCGCCACCAGGGAAGCCCAGTAACGTTATTTTGAGACCAGAATTTAAGGAAAAGGAATTGAACATTTCAAGTGTAGACATTATGAGGTCTCTAAAATTATTACGCATTTTCAAACTAGAAATAAAAAGGCCACTGAAGTATCCTGCAGATTTTTATTTATAACAAAGTGAATAGCAATATCTAATAACACACGTAAAGAAAACTTTCTTTGGGATCCTTTTTCCTAAGTGTAAAGGGGCCTTGAACTCAAAAAGTGAGAAAACCACTGTGGTGTACCCCCAGCGGTGATGGGTCCATTTCTTGCTCTGACCTCAGAGTGCACCATTGTGATGTACTTCACAAAGCCCTATGAAAGAGAAAGGTGGGCCCAGGTTTTTGGTCCTTAGAGCCCAGGAAGCTGCTTTTGGTGACCTGACGGCCTTGGACCTACAGTTAGCTTGTGTTTTCCTTGTTTGTGCCATTTTGTTGATTTTCGTGTCTCTTTTCTCTACTCTTTTTTATTTGTGTCATTGTTCTTTCTACAGTTAGCATAGTGAGTATCGTTGGTATAGTTAATACTTGATTAGCATAGTTAGTGTAGTTAGTACTAGTTAGCGCTGTTGGTACAGTTAGCGTAGTTAGCGTTGTTAGTAGAGACAGCATACTTAGCCCTGTTAGTACAGTTAGCATTGTTAGTTAGCGTAGTTAGCGTTGCTCGGTAGTGCTGTCAGTCAGTGTGGTTAGCAGATCACCAGGATGCAGGGCCTCACAGCCAAATCTGCTGGCAAGAAGGCTCATATTGATGACTTCCGGATCCTCCACACCATTGGTGAAGGCACCTTCGGTAAAGTGAAGTTGGCCCGGCACATTCTGACCGGGACACGGGTGGCTGTGAAGGTCATAGAGAAAAGGCGTCAGAGCTTCTCAAGTGTCCAGGCACTTTTCCGGGAAGTGTGCAGTCTGAAGGCTCTGAATCACCCCAATATTGTGAAACTGCTGGGGGTGATTGACACAGAGGAGACATTTTTCGTGGTGATGGAGTACCTCCGTGGGGGGGACATGTACCGCTATTTGAAGATCCATGGCCGTATGACAGAGGCGGAGGCCCGAGGCCCGTTCCAGCAGCTGGTCTCCGCCCTGCAGCACTGCCACCGGAGGGGCATCGTGCACCGGGACCTGAAGCCACCGAGCCTCCTCTTTGATTCCAAGATGAATATCAAACTTACAGACTTTGGCCTCAGCAACAAGTGTGATGACATTTTCCCACTGGACACGATCTGCGGCACACCCCCTTATGCTGCCCCGGAACTCTTCCTGGGGCAGAGCTCCAGCGGCCCTGCGGTGGACGTGTGGAGCCTGGGAGTAGTGCTGTACACCATGGTAACTGGGTCCCGGCCCTTTGTGGGAAAAGACTTCCAGGAGCTGCGGAAGCAAGTCCTACGAGGGCAATACCCCATCCCACCTTATCTGTCTTTGGAGATAAGGGATCTGTTACAAAAAATGATTGCCCTCAACCCCAGTGACAGAGGCACCTTACGTGACCTCATGAGGCATCCGTGGGTCAACATGGGCCAGAAGGAGCCACTCCAGCCACCCTGTGAAAAGGACCGGGAGGTGACAATGGTGAGGACTCCGGGCTTGACTTGCGACCAGATCCAGGACACTGGGACAGGCAGTGTGAGCGCCAAGAAACCCAAGGTGGAGGTCTCCATCATAACTCTGAAGCCCTTCTCTTGCGGGGACCTCTGTGGCAGTGAACTTGAGCCTTCTCCAAGCCCTGTGGTGTCCTCCCTGCAAACCAGGTGGCTCTACCACAGAAAAGATGTGCCGCTGCAGGAAGAGCAGCAGGCAGGGCAGAAGACCGGTGAGTCTGCCTGTCCCCCACCCAGCCTGGAGGCGAGGACTGCCACCCCCAGCCCAGCCCCCCAGTGTGGCACTGGGACATCCACCTCCAGCAGCAGCAGGATTGGAGCCCCAGAGGGAAGCAGCTGCCCCCTGGGTGTGTCCAACACTGGAAGGTCCTCCCACGCTGGGCAGCCTGAGAGTGTGTCCTCATCCACTGTCTCTGGCCAGAGCCAGAAAAAGCAAGGGGTGGCTGGGAGAATCTGGAACTTTATTTTGAAACATCTTTGTTGCAAGCTGCCCAGCATGAGGCGTCATAATAAAGTGAGCCCATGTGAACCCCATGGATGACCGAGGCAGGAAGGTCGGGCCGCCGCGCTCCCTGGGGCCCGGTGCAGGGGAAGAGGAGTGTGTTCTCTGCACGGCCTTCAGAAGCATCGTATCCAAGACCCTGGCCAGCTCAGAGGATGGTCCGGAGCAGCCCGGGCGACCGAAAGCGAGGCCACCGTGGCTGCAGGTCTGCCCCTCAACCCCCACCTGGGTGAAACTTGAGAGACTGGACTGTCATTCCTGGGGCACGTCTCCCCTCCCCTACTCTTCTGTCTTCCGTGTTGGTGGGGGAGGGGGATAGTTCTTGTTCCAAGAACTCCTTGGTTCTTCCAATTCTAGTTAATAAACTTGACGCTCCAGAGAGATGCATCACACTCTGCTTCGCGTCGTCCCTGCACAGAATTGGGGCTGTGCATTTTCCAGTGAGACAGGCGTGCAGCCATGGAGCGCTTGGAGGTAGTCAGAACAACTAAAGGGAAAAATGACCTAAGAGAATTAGCACAGTGACTCCCAACAGCAACAACTGCTGCACTGCAGGGCAGAAATGCAGAAAGTGTGTATTACCTTCCTGCACTACCATTCCCGAACATTTTCAGAAGGGCCGAGGGGAACTTTTGGTCCCTGCGGCCTGTGTTAATTACAACAGAGAGGCCCATTAATACACAAATTTATACACAAATCCATATATACATGTATAGCCACTTAAGTTTTTAAACTCTTCATTGAAGTTATATAACTCATTGATTTTCACAAACTAAAAGTAAGTATCTTGCACCCAGATCATGAAAGAAAATATTACCATGGTACCAGTGCCCCAGAAGTCCCCCTTTGCTCCTTTCTAGACAATAGCCACCCCACATATCCTGTCTTAAAATTGCAGAGAGCAGTTTCTGTAATGCTTATATTGTTAAAAATTGTACCGTACTATCTATCCTGTCTTATATCTGTGTTTATGAGATTTCATTTTTGTGATTTATCTGAATTTGTTCCAGTACTATGTAGGATTTCACTGTGTATGAAAATACAGTGAACTTTATTGGAAAGCAGTTTGGGAGCATATATAAAAGCTGAAGATATACATATTCTGTAACTGTGAAATCCCACTACTAATTATATATTGACCAGAAATGTACACATGTGTTCAACATGTATAGTTTGAAATTGGACATTGAAAACTAGCTCTTAGAATTTTGAGTAACCACATTCAAATTCATGATTATGATCTGTTTGTAATATCTCCTTTTGCCTAGATGTATTTATTTAAAAATTTTAAATTTTATTGGAACTTAAAAAAAAACCTAGTTTACCTATTTTTCTCATCCCTCACCCCCCCGCCCCACCTCTTAAAACCACCCATTTGTTCTCTGTATCTATGTTGATAGAAGGGCGCTCTTTCTATTGAAATATTAGAAATGTAGGAAAAAATTAGTGGTTTTATAGATTCGCTAAAGGGAAGGTGAAGGAATGACCTCCTGATGACTTCCTTGTATCAAAAAAAAAAAAAATGTAAGGGCAACTTCATCAGTTGAAAATAAGGCAGAGAGATGATAGACTGGAGGTTTAGGGCTGAGGAAAAGATATGAGATAGTCATCATGGGTAGTTAATGAATGACTTCTTTAGGGAAATACAGGCTAGAAATGCCCAGTGATGTTACTCATTTGAGGCTGAAGAGCATGAATCTGTAGGAAGATAACTTCATCGAGTTGTGAGAGATCTCAAGCAACACCAGGCTGCTTAGAAGTAAATGTGGGGTGTTAAATGGTTGGGTTCATCTAGATGTGCAATTATTCCACATGATGGGGATGAAGATTCATGATGGGAAACAGGGACCAGGAAATGAAAGTGTCTTATAATTCATTTATATAAAAAATATATTAGGGAAAATCATATCATATACAATGAATGTCTTGATTATAAAACTGTGGGGATGTTGAACTGAAGGTGAGTTCTAGCATCATGAAGCTTTGTAGCGCTCTTCTGGATACACTCAGGAAAAGCAGGATGTTGCCACTTGTGGAAACTGCCTTGTTGTGAATCCATTCTGCTGTATTTATAGCCACAATGAACCCATTTGCGGTGATACCAAGGACGCATTCAGTGCCTATAATTATTCACATCAAAATGATGCGAGATGGTGACAATTGATTTTCTGGGGGATTGCAGGTTTCGGTCATCCTGAGTTGTTGCTTCTCTTTGGTGTCTGAGGAAAATGTCTCCCTAGCGTGTGATGGGCAGATTTGTGATAGCTCCCACTATTCATGTCACCAGAAGCAGCAGTTGATGCATCATTTCCCAATCTACTCCATTTGTTTACTTTAGAACTCTTAGTTGTAAGTCTGGAGATGCAAATGATGGAAGGAGTTGTTTTCTAATCCTCTCCCGTGTCCTTTCGGATGCCCTGGGGTGTGAGTTCAATCGTGGGGCCCAGGGAGGAACTTGAGTAGACGCTCCTTTGTGAATCACTGACATAGTCTTGAGAGCTGTGTTCTTGAGTAGCTCTAGTTAAGTCAACCATCCGTTCACTAAGTCACCGGATAACTGCGTGTCACTTGTGACCGCAGGGAACTGATTGAAAGTAATAATAACTTCAAATATTTATAGCTATGAGCTAGGCCCTGTCCAGACACTTTATACATTATCATGAAATTTAAGCCTTACAACAACCCTCTGCAGAATGTACTTTTATTATCTCCATTTTCCAGGGGAGGAAACTGAGGCTAAATAACTTGTCCAAAGTCAAAGAGGGAGAGGGAGACGGAGAAGGAGAGAGAGAGAGTTGGGATTCAAACCCGAGTCACATGGTCCCAGAGTCCTTGTTCTTACCCACTATGTTATACTACCTACCCCTGTGGATCCTTTTGTGTGCACCAAAGACTGAAGGCAGGGTTGGCTTAACTGTAACTTTTTATCCTGTTGGTCTTTTGTGATGCCCTCAGGGCTTAAGGGAAGAATAATTGAGTTGGAAAAAAACCCACCTGTGAGATTTCTTTTTTCACTCCTCACACAGAACACTTTACTTTGGACACTTCTGGTCACTAAACACGTGTGGTTTTTTTTTTTTTCCCCACAGCAAACAATTCTGCAACGCTGTCTCGGTGCCCTACCATTTAACTCAATTCTGACACTATCTACCTGGAGATGACATCAGATCCACAGGTTTAGGGCTCAGTCCCACCAGACTGCCCTCCATTTCAGATGCCAATCCCAAGTCTGGGTTGTCACCTGGACTTATTGGTTATAAGTTAGAGTTATGACCCTCTTTTTGGTTTCAGTTAATTTGCTGGAGTGGCTCACGGAGCTCAGGAAAACAGCTTATTTACATTTACCGATTTCTTATAAAAGGTTATGATCGTAGATGAACACCCAGACGGAAGAGATGCATAGAGCAAGGTCGTGGGAAGGGGCATGGAGCTTCCACGCCCCCTTTGGGGTACCACACCCCGAGCACCTCATGTGTTCACCAGTCTGAAAGCTCTTTGAACCCAGTCCTTTTGGGTTTTAATGGAGGCTTTGTTACATAGGTGCAGTTGATTAAATCATTGGCCATTGGTTATTGTTTCAACCTCCAGCCTCTCCCCCTTTCGTGGAAACCTGGGGGTGGGACTGAAAGTTCCAACCTTGTATTCGCCCTCGGTTTTCCTGGCAATCAGTCCGCACCCTTAGGTGTGTTCCAAAAGTCACCTTGTTAACATAACAAAGGCATTTTTGTTGATCTCCTCACTGAGGAAATTCCAAGGGTTTTAGGAGCTCTGTGCGGGGCAGGGGGGGGGCGGGAAGGGGACAAAGACCAAATGTATTTCTTATGATAAATCACAATAGCACAATAGTAAAGCAAGAAGACACTGATTTTCTGAGACAAACCTCTTGTACAAAATAAATTGAGAGATAATAAATCTCTATATAAAAATGATTGTACACACACACACTTATATGCCCACAAACACATATTTACCTTTCATTTTAAAGAAATCACTAGGAAAATAAGGGTTGAAGGAAAAGTTCCTTGCTCCTTTACAAGGTAGGCAAATCAACATAGGGTAAAAATAATACCCCGAGTCACCTAATCTATTTTGGAAGAGTAAAACCAAAAGAGATGAAGAATCAGTTTTATCTTGGGGAAGTTGTTTCTGATTTTAAAATGTAAGCACGATACACATGATGATAAAATGGACGTCTCAGAACAAATGAACTTTTATGAGTGTACATAACGCTAAAGTAATGATAATGAAGTAATTCAAATAAAGGGAAGGTTGGTGTGTGAGATGTCTCCAAAATTTTTCATAATATTTGGTTTTCCCTTTACTTAGGACTTCTTTTAAACAAGGCGAAAACTTAAGGTTTTCTGGCCTGTTTTGGACAAGTTGTTATGAATTTTAGCATCTCATCTTTAAATCTCTCTTCTTGAACTCCAAATGTTTCCCTCGATTACAGTGTACAGTAATAAACAACTGCTACTCTCTGCTTGTTCCCACCCACTTGTACAAGTAAGTCTGTAGTATTTCAGGACCTCTGATTTGGTTTTCAAGAGGCTTTTTCTTGTCACTGGCTCTCCTCCATTTCTGCTGACCCAGGCTTCCAAGAGTGTGAGGGATAATGGGATACACTCTCCGAAGAGTTTGATGCCTCTCTTTTTATTTGTTTTGCTCATCACTGCATTAAAAACATAAAATTCTAACTGAGTACATTTGAAGATCGAATTGGCTTTATTCAGTGATTTATGAATCGGGCAGCATCCCATTGAGCAAGTAGAAAGGAGCTCTGCGGAGCTGTAAAAAATGCAAGAACTTTACAGGCAGGAGGGGGCAGAAAAGGGAAGTTTCTAGCTAAGAGTGGATTGTTTCAGGCAGGGTCACCTGCCTTTTGGGGGAAGGTGGGGGGGGGGGTCACCCCTCTAGTGCTGACCAGGTAATTCCAGATCTATTGGTGAAAGGTCCCATTCCTGAGAGCGGCTGAAACTGCAATTAGGTTAGCTGTTAAGTCTTGGTTTGCTGACGTGGGACTTAGCACAAGTGACTCCATTTGGGGTTTGTTGTTTCTTTACTAACAACTGTATCTCATTCCTAGCGCTTAACCCCAGTACCTAGATACTTGCTGGTGAATGGATGACCAGACCAGTGAATTCAGAATTTCAGAGAAGTTCTTTATAATGAGAGACAGGCAGAGAAATGGCAGTTCTACCACCCAGTAAGTTTTGAACTCTTGCAGGTCTGATGCCCAAATCAAGCGTGGGAACGTGAACAGTGAGACTGAGTGAAAACACAGCAGTTCTTTGTGTTTCTGTTAGAGAAACACTGGTGGGAGACAGAGGACAAAGGAAGGAGACACAGGACTGGAGTGACCTCGGCTGGGGGCGGGGTTTCACAGTGTTGGGTGCTGCAGAGAGGTAGTCAGCAGGAGCAGGGGCTGTGTACGTCATCAGAGGCATTTTTTATTTTATTTTTTTTTGTTTTGATTGACGTATAGTTGATTTACAATCTTGTGCCAATCTGCTGTATGGCAAAGTGACTCAGTTATACACATATAGACATTCTTTTTTTATATTCTTTTCCATTACAGTTTTATCACAGGATATTGACTCTAGTTCCCTGTGCTGTAGAGTAGGACCTTGTTGTTTATCCCTCCTATATATAATAGTTTACATCTGCTAATGCCACACTCCCAGCCCTTCCCTCTCCCACCCCCCTCCTCCTTGGCAACCACAAGTCTGTTCTCTATGTCTGTGAGTCTGTTGCTGTTTCATAGATAGGTTCATTTGTGCCATACTTTAGATTCCACATGTAAGTGGTATCACATGGTATTTGTCTTTCTCTTTCTGACTTACTTCACTTAATAATCTCTAGTTGCATCCATGTTGCTGCAATCATCAAAGGCATTTTAGAAGAGGCTCTGCTTGCCATAGCTTCTGGCAGCGTTGCTTCCTACAGTGGAAAGAAGAATGTTGTTGATGGGAATTCCCAAAGTTAGGCTAAAGTGGGGGTGAAGTAACTTTTCTAGGTGAAGAGGTGATCTTTTTTTTTTTCTTTTTGATTTCTATGTGTGTTTTATTATATATTAGTCTCTTAAATCAAATAGAAGACAAAAAGTGGAGCTACAAACCAAAGTTACAACAGTACTAGCTTTTCTCGTCGCCCGTCTGTCTACTTTTACCAGAGGTCTTTATTTCTTCATAAGGCTTTGAGCTACTTGTCCAGGGTCCTTGACTGCAACCTGAAGAACTCCCTGTGGCAGGCGGGTCTGGTGGTTAAGAACTCTCTCAACTCTTGATTAACTGGGAATGTCTTGATTTCTCCCTCATTTTCGAAGGAAAGTTTTGCTAGATACAGGATTCTTGGTTGACGGTTTCTTTCCTTCAACACTTCAAGTACATTGAGTCATGCCATCTGGCCTCCGAGGCTCCTGATGAGAAATCTGCTCAATGACCTTCCTGGCAAACCTTCTCTCAGCTTCATAGACTTTCATAATGTACCGTATCATGTCTTATGCAACAGAACATTTTGTATAGTATCGTGAAGTCAGTTAAGTTGTAACGTTATTTTTTTTTTAATTAGTTAATTTATTTTTGGCTGTGTTGGATCTTCGTTTCTGTGCGAGGGCTTTCTCTAGTTGTGGCAAGCGGGGGCCACTCTTCATCGCGGTGCGCGGGCCTCTCACTATCGCGGCCTCTCTTGATGCGGAGCACAGGCTCCAGACGCGCAGGCTCCAGACGCGCAGGCTCAGCAGTTGTGGCTCACGGGCCCAGTCGCTCCGCGGCCTGTGGGATCCTCCCAGACCAGGGCTCGAACCCGTGTCCCCTGCATCGACAGGCAGACTCTCAACCACTGCGCCACCAGGGAAGCCCAGTAACGTTATTTTGAGACCAGAATTTAAGGAAAAGGAATTGAACATTTCAAGTGTAGACATTATGAGGTCTCTAAAATTATTACGCATTTTCAAACTAGAAATAAAAAGGCCACTGAAGTATCCTGCAGATTTTTATTTATAACAAAGTGAATACCAATATCTAATAACACACGTAAAGAAAACTTTCTTTGGGATCCTTTTTCCTAAGTGTAAAGGGGCCTTGAACTCAAAAAGTGAGAAAACCACTGTGGTGTACCCCCAGCGGTGATGGGTCCATTTCTTGCTCTGACCTCAGAGTGCACCATTGTGATGTACTTCACAAAGCCCTATGAAAGAGAAAGGTGGGCCCAGGTTTTTGGTCCTTAGAGCCCAGGAAGCTGCTTTTGGTGACCTGACGGCCTTGGACCTACAGTTAGCTTGTGTTTTCCTTGTTTGTGCCATTTTGTTGATTTTCGTTTCTCTTTTCTCTACTCTTTTTTATTTGTGTCATTGTTCTTTCTACAGTTAGCATAGTGAGTATTGTTGGTATAGTTAATACTTGATTAGCATAGTTAGTGTAGTTAGTACTAGTTAGCGCTGTTGGTACAGTTAGCGTAGTTAGCGTTGTTAGTAGAGACAGCATACTTAGCCCTGTTAGTACAGTTAGCATTGTTAGTTAGCGTAGTTAGCGTTGCTCGGTAGTGCTGTCAGTCAGTGTGGTTAGCAGATCACCAGGATGCAGGGCCTCACAGCCAAATCTGCTGGCAAGAAGGCTCATATTGATGACTTCCGGATCCTCCACACCATTGGTGAAGGCACCTTCGGTAAAGTGAAGTTGGCCCGGCACATTCTGACCGGGACACGGGTGGCTGTGAAGGTCATAGAGAAAAGGCGTCAGAGCTTCTCAAGTGTCCAGGCACTTTTCCGGGAAGTGTGCAGTCTGAAGGCTCTGAATCACCCCAATATTGTGAAACTGCTGGGGGTGATTGACACAGAGGAGACATTTTTCGTGGTGATGGAGTACCTCCGTGGGGGGGACATGTACCGCTATTTGAAGATCCATGGCCGTATGACAGAGGCGGAGGCCCGAGGCCCGTTCCAGCAGCTGGTCTCCGCCCTGCAGCACTGCCACCGGAGGGGCATCGTGCACCGGGACCTGAAGCCACCGAGCCTCCTCTTTGATTCCAAGATGAATATCAAACTTACAGACTTTGGCCTCAGCAACAAGTGTGATGACATTTTCCCACTGGACACGATCTGCGGCACACCCCCTTATGCTGCCCCGGAACTCTTCCTGGGGCAGAGCTCCAGCGGCCCTGCGGTGGACGTGTGGAGCCTGGGAGTAGTGCTGTACACCATGGTAACTGGGTCCCGGCCCTTTGTGGGAAAAGACTTCCAGGAGCTGCGGAAGCAAGTCCTACGAGGGCAATACCCCATCCCACCTTATCTGTCTTTGGAGATAAGGGATCTGTTACAAAAAATGATTGCCCTCAACCCCAGTGACAGAGGCACCTTACGTGACCTCATGAGGCATCCGTGGGTCAACATGGGCCAGAAGGAGCCACTCCAGCCACCCTGTGAAAAGGACCGGGAGGTGACAATGGTGAGGACTCCGGGCTTGACTTGCGACCAGATCCAGGACACTGGGACAGGCCGTGTGAGCGCCAAGAAACCCAAGGTGGAGGTCTCCATCATAACTCTGAAGCCCTTCTCTTGCGGGGACCTCTGTGGCAGTGAACTTGAGCCTTCTCCAAGCCCTGTGGTGTCCTCCCTGCAAACCAGGTGGCTCTACCACAGAAAAGATGTGCCGCTGCAGGAAGAGCAGCAGGCAGGGCAGAAGACCGGTGAGTCTGCCTGTCCCCCACCCAGCCTGGAGGCGAGGACTGCCACCCCCAGCCCAGCCCCCCAGTGTGGCACTGGGACATCCACCTCCAGCAGCAGCAGGATTGGAGCCCCAGAGGGAAGCAGCTGCCCCCTGGGTGTGTCCAACACTGGAAGGTCCTCCCACGCTGGGCAGCCTGAGAGTGTGTCCTCATCCACTGTCTCTGGCCAGAGCCAGAAAAAGCAAGGGGTGGCTGGGAGAATCTGGAACTTTATTTTGAAACATCTTTGTTGCAAGCTGCCCAGCATGAGGCGTCATAATAAAGTGAGCCCATGTGAACCCCATGGATGACCGAGGCAGGAAGGTCGGGCCGCCGCGCTCCCTGGGGCCCGGTGCAGGGGAAGAGGAGTGTGTTCTCTGCACGGCCTTCAGAAGCATCGTATCCAAGACCCTGGCCAGCTCAGAGGATGGTCCGGAGCAGCCCGGGCGACTGAAAGCGAGGCCACCGTGGCTGCAGGTCTGCCCCTCAACCCCCACCTGGGTGAAACTTGAGAGACTGGACTGTCATTCCTGGGGCACGTCTCCCCTCCCCTACTCTTCTGTCTTCCGTGTTGGTGGGGGAGGGGGATAGTTCTTGTTCCAAGAACTCCTTGGTTCTTCCAATTCTAGTTAATAAACTTGACGCTCCAGAGAGATGCATCACACTCTGCTTCGCGTCGTCCCTGCACAGAATTGGGGCTGTGCATTTTCCAGTGAGACAGGCGTGCAGCCATGGAGCGCTTGGAGGTAGTCAGAACAACTAAAGGGAAAAATGACCTAAGAGAATTAGCACAGTGACTCCCAACAGCAACAACTGCTGCACTGCAGGGCAGAAATGCAGAAAGTGTGTATTACCTTCCTGCACTACCATTCCCGAACATTTTCAGAAGGGCCGAGGGGAACTTTTGGTCCCTGCGGCCTGTGTTAATTACAACAGAGAGGCCCATTAATACACAAATTTATACACAAATCCATATATACATGTATAGCCACTTAAGTTTTTAAACTCTTCATTGAAGTTATATAACTCATTGATTTTCACAAACTAAAAGTAAGTATCTTGCACCCAGATCATGAAAGAAAATATTACCATGGTACCAGTGCCCCAGAAGTCCCCCTTTGCTCCTTTCTAGACAATAGCCACCCCACATATCCTGTCTTAAAATTGCAGAGAGCAGTTTCTGTAATGCTTATATTGTTAAAAATTGTACCGTACTATCTATCCTGTCTTATATCTGTGTTTATGAGATTTCATTTTTGTGATTTATCTGAATTTGTTCCAGTACTATGTAGGATTTCACTGTGTATGAAAATACAGTGAACTTTATTGGAAAGCAGTTTGGGAGCATATATAAAAGCTGAAGATATACATATTCTGTAACTGTGAAATCCCACTACTAATTATATATTGACCAGAAATGTACACATGTGTTCAACATGTATAGTTTGAAATTGGACATTGAAAACTAGCTCTTAGAATTTTGAGTAACCACATTCAAATTCATGATTATGATCTGTTTGTAATATCTCCTTTTGCCTAGATGTATTTATTTAAAAATTTTAAATTTTATTGGAACTTAAAAAAAAACCTAGTTTACCTATTTTTCTCATCCCTCCCCCCCCCGCCCCACCTCTTAAAACCACCCATTTGTTCTCTGTATCTATGTTGATAGAAGGGCGCTCTTTCTATTGAAATATTAGAAATGTAGGAAAAAATTAGTGGTTTTATAGATTCGCTAAAGGGAAGGTGAAGGAATGACCTCCTGATGACTTCCTTGTATCAAAAAAAAAAAAAATGTAAGGGCAACTTCATCAGTTGAAAATAAGGCAGAGAGATGATAGACTGGAGGTTTAGGGCTGAGGAAAAGATATGAGATAGTCATCATGGGTAGTTAATGAATGACTTCTTTAGGGAAATACAGGCTAGAAATGCCCAGTGATGTTACTCATTTGAGGCTGAAGAGCATGAATCTGTAGGAAGATAACTTCATCGAGTTGTGAGAGATCTCAAGCAACACCAGGCTGCTTAGAAGTAAATGTGGGGTGTTAAATGGTTGGGTTCATCTAGATGTGCAATTATTCCACATGATGGGGATGAAGATTCATGATGGGAAACAGGGACCAGGAAATGAAAGTGTCTTATAATTCATTTATATAAAAAATATATTAGGGAAAATCATATCATATACAATGAATGTCTTGATTATAAAACTGTGGGGATGTTGAACTGAAGGTGAGTTCTAGCATCATGAAGCTTTGTAGCGCTCTTCTGGATACACTCAGGAAAAGCAGGATGTTGCCACTTGTGGAAACTGCCTTGTTGTGAATCCATTCTGCTGTATTTATAGCCACAATGAACCCATTTGCGGTGATACCAAGGACGCATTCAGTGCCTATAATTATTCACATCAAAATGATGCGAGATGGTGACAATTGATTTTCTGGGGGATTGCAGGTTTCGGTCATCCTGAGTTGTTGCTTCTCTTTGGTGTCTGAGGAAAATGTCTCCCTAGCGTGTGATGGGCAGATTTGTGATAGCTCCCACTATTCATGTCACCAGAAGCAGCAGTTGATGCATCATTTCCCAATCTACTCCATTTGTTTACTTTAGAACTCTTAGTTGTAAGTCTGGAGATGCAAATGATGGAAGGAGTTGTTTTCTAATCCTCTCCCGTGTCCTTTCGGATGCCCTGGGGTGTGAGTTCAATCGTGGGGCCCAGGGAGGAACTTGAGTAGACGCTCCTTTGTGAATCACTGACATAGTCTTGAGAGCTGTGTTCTTGAGTAGCTCTAGTTAAGTCAACCATCCGTTCACTAAGTCACCGGATAACTGCGTGTCACTTGTGACCGCAGGGAACTGATTGAAAGTAATAATAACTTCAAATATTTATAGCTATGAGCTAGGCCCTGTCCAGACACTTTATACATTATCATGAAATTTAAGCCTTACAACAACCCTCTGCAGAATGTACTTTTATTATCTCCATTTTCCAGGGGAGGAAACTGAGGCTAAATAACTTGTCCAAAGTCAAAGAGGGAGAGGGAGACGGAGAAGGAGAGAGAGAGAGTTGGGATTCAAACCCGAGTCACATGGTCCCAGAGTCCTTGTTCTTACCCACTATGTTATACTACCTACCCCTGTGGATCCTTTTGTGTGCACCAAAGACTGAAGGCAGGGTTGGCTTAACTGTAACTTTTTATCCTGTTGGTCTTTTGTGATGCCCTCAGGGCTTAAGGGAAGAATAATTGAGTTGGAAAAAAACCCACCTGTGAGATTTCTTTTTTCACTCCTCACACAGAACACTTTACTTTGGACACTTCTGGTCACTAAACACGTGTGGTTTTTTTTTTTTTCCCCACAGCAAACAATTCTGCAACGCTGTCTCGGTGCCCTACCATTTAACTCAATTCTGACACTATCTACCTGGAGATGACATCAGATCCACAGGTTTAGGGCTCAGTCCCACCAGACTGCCCTCCATTTCAGATGCCAATCCCAAGTCTGGGTTGTCACCTGGACTTATTGGTTATAAGTTAGAGTTATGACCCTCTTTTTGGTTTCAGTTAATTTGCTGGAGTGGCTCACGGAGCTCAGGAAAACAGCTTATTTACATTTACCGATTTCTTATAAAAGGTTATGATCGTAGATGAACACCCAGACGGAAGAGATGCATAGAGCAAGGTCGTGGGAAGGGGCATGGAGCTTCCACGCCCCCTTTGGGGTACCACACCCCGAGCACCTCATGTGTTCACCAGTCTGAAAGCTCTTTGAACCCAGTCCTTTTGGGTTTTAATGGAGGCTTTGTTACATAGGTGCAGTTGATTAAATCATTGGCCATTGGTTATTGTTTCAACCTCCAGCCTCTCCCCCTTTCGTGGAAACCTGGGGGTGGGACTGAAAGTTCCAACCTTGTATTCGCCCTCGGTTTTCCTGGCAATCAGTCCGCACCCTTAGGTGTGTTCCAAAAGTCACCTTGTTAACATAACAAAGGCATTTTTGTTGATCTCCTCACTGAGGAAATTCCAAGGGTTTTAGGAGCTCTGTGCGGGGCAGGGGGGGGGCGGGAAGGGGACAAAGACCAAATGTATTTCTTATGATAAATCACAATAGCACAATAGTAAAGCAAGAAGACACTGATTTTCTGAGACAAACCTCTTGTACAAAATAAATTGAGAGATAATAAATCTCTATATAAAAATGATTGTACACACACACACTTATATGCCCACAAACACATATTTACCTTTCATTTTAAAGAAATCACTAGGAAAATAAGGGTTGAAGGAAAAGTTCCTTGCTCCTTTACAAGGTAGGCAAATCAACATAGGGTAAAAATAATACCCCGAGTCACCTAATCTATTTTGGAAGAGTAAAACCAAAAGAGATGAAGAATCAGTTTTATCTTGGGGAAGTTGTTTCTGATTTTAAAATGTAAGCACGATACACATGATGATAAAATGGACGTCTCAGAACAAATGAACTTTTATGAGTGTACATAACGCTAAAGTAATGATAATGAAGTAATTCAAATAAAGGGAAGGTTGGTGTGTGAGATGTCTCCAAAATTTTTCATAATATTTGGTTTTCCCTTTACTTAGGACTTCTTTTAAACAAGGCGAAAACTTAAGGTTTTCTGGCCTGTTTTGGACAAGTTGTTATGAATTTTAGCATCTCATCTTTAAATCTCTCTTCTTGAACTCCAAATGTTTCCCTCGATTACAGTGTACAGTAATAAACAACTGCTACTCTCTGCTTGTTCCCACCCACTTGTACAAGTAAGTCTGTAGTATTTCAGGACCTCTGATTTGGTTTTCAAGAGGCTTTTTCTTGTCACTGGCTCTCCTCCATTTCTGCTGACCCAGGCTTCCAAGAGTGTGAGGGATAATGGGATACACTCTCCGAAGAGTTTGATGCCTCTCTTTTTATTTGTTTTGCTCATCACTGCATTAAAAACATAAAATTCTAACTGAGTACATTTGAAGATCGAATTGGCTTTATTCAGTGATTTATGAATCGGGCAGCATCCCATTGAGCAAGTAGAAAGGAGCTCTGCGGAGCTGTAAAAAATGCAAGAACTTTACAGGCAGGAGGGGGCAGAAAAGGGAAGTTTCTAGCTAAGAGTGGATTGTTTCAGGCAGGGTCACCTGCCTTTTGGGGGAAGGTGGGGGGGGGGGTCACCCCTCTAGTGCTGACCAGGTAATTCCAGATCTATTGGTGAAAGGTCCCATTCCTGAGAGCGGCTGAAACTGCAATTAGGTTAGCTGTTAAGTCTTGGTTTGCTGACGTGGGACTTAGCACAAGTGACTCCATTTGGGGTTTGTTGTTTCTTTACTAACAACTGTATCTCATTCCTAGCGCTTAACCCCAGTACCTAGATACTTGCTGGTGAATGGATGACCAGACCAGTGAATTCAGAATTTCAGAGAAGTTCTTTATAATGAGAGACAGGCAGAGAAATGGCAGTTCTACCACCCAGTAAGTTTTGAACTCTTGCAGGTCTGATGCCCAAATCAAGCGTGGGAACGTGAACAGTGAGACTGAGTGAAAACACAGCAGTTCTTTGTGTTTCTGTTAGAGAAACACTGGTGGGAGACAGAGGACAAAGGAAGGAGACACAGGACTGGAGTGACCTCGGCTGGGGGCGGGGTTTCACAGTGTTGGGTGCTGCAGAGAGGTAGTCAGCAGGAGCAGGGGCTGTGTACGTCATCAGAGGCATTTTTTATTTTATTTTTTTTTGTTTTGATTGACGTATAGTTGATTTACAATCTTGTGCCAATCTGCTGTATGGCAAAGTGACTCAGTTATACACATATAGACATTCTTTTTTTATATTCTTTTCCATTACAGTTTTATCACAGGATATTGACTCTAGTTCCCTGTGCTGTAGAGTAGGACCTTGTTGTTTATCCCTCCTATATATAATAGTTTACATCTGCTAATGCCACACTCCCAGCCCTTCCCTCTCCCACCCCCCTCCTCCTTGGCAACCACAAGTCTGTTCTCTATGTCTGTGAGTCTGTTGCTGTTTCATAGATAGGTTCATTTGTGCCATACTTTAGATTCCACATGTAAGTGGTATCACATGGTATTTGTCTTTCTCTTTCTGACTTACTTCACTTAATAATCTCTAGTTGCATCCATGTTGCTGCAATCATCAAAGGCATTTTAGAAGAGGCTCTGCTTGCCATAGCTTCTGGCAGCGTTGCTTCCTACAGTGGAAAGAAGAATGTTGTTGATGGGAATTCCCAAAGTTAGGCTAAAGTGGGGGTGAAGTAACTTTTCTAGGTGAAGAGGTGATCTTTTTTTTTTTCTTTTTGATTTCTATGTGTGTTTTATTATATATTAGTCTCTTAAATCAAATAGAAGACAAAAAGTGGAGCTACAAACCAAAGTTACAACAGTACTAGCTTTTCTCGTCGCCCGTCTGTCTACTTTTACCAGAGGTCTTTATTTCTTCATAAGGCTTTGAGCTACTTGTCCAGGGTCCTTGACTGCAACCTGAAGAACTCCCTGTGGCAGGCGGGTCTGGTGGTTAAGAACTCTCTCAACTCTTGATTAACTGGGAATGTCTTGATTTCTCCCTCATTTTCGAAGGAAAGTTTTGCTAGATACAGGATTCTTGGTTGACGGTTTCTTTCCTTCAACACTTCAAGTACATTGAGTCATGCCATCTGGCCTCCGAGGCTCCTGATGAGAAATCTGCTCAATGACCTTCCTGGCAAACCTTCTCTCAGCTTCATAGACTTTCATAATGTACCGTATCATGTCTTATGCAACAGAACATTTTGTATAGTATCGTGAAGTCAGTTAAGTTGTAACGTTATTTTTTTTTTAATTAGTTAATTTATTTTTGGCTGTGTTGGATCTTCGTTTCTGTGCGAGGGCTTTCTCTAGTTGTGGCAAGCGGGGGCCACTCTTCATCGCGGTGCGCGGGCCTCTCACTATCGCGGCCTCTCTTGATGCGGAGCACAGGCTCCAGACGCGCAGGCTCCAGACGCGCAGGCTCAGCAGTTGTGGCTCACGGGCCCAGTCGCTCCGCGGCCTGTGGGATCCTCCCAGACCAGGGCTCGAACCCGTGTCCCCTGCATCGACAGGCAGACTCTCAACCACTGCGCCACCAGGGAAGCCCAGTAACGTTATTTTGAGACCAGAATTTAAGGAAAAGGAATTGAACATTTCAAGTGTAGACATTATGAGGTCTCTAAAATTATTACGCATTTTCAAACTAGAAATAAAAAGGCCACTGAAGTATCCTGCAGATTTTTATTTATAACAAAGTGAATACCAATATCTAATAACACACGTAAAGAAAACTTTCTTTGGGATCCTTTTTCCTAAGTGTAAAGGGGCCTTGAACTCAAAAAGTGAGAAAACCACTGTGGTGTACCCCCAGCGGTGATGGGTCCATTTCTTGCTCTGACCTCAGAGTGCACCATTGTGATGTACTTCACAAAGCCCTATGAAAGAGAAAGGTGGGCCCAGGTTTTTGGTCCTTAGAGCCCAGGAAGCTGCTTTTGGTGACCTGACGGCCTTGGACCTACAGTTAGCTTGTGTTTTCCTTGTTTGTGCCATTTTGTTGATTTTCGTTTCTCTTTTCTCTACTCTTTTTTATTTGTGTCATTGTTCTTTCTACAGTTAGCATAGTGAGTATTGTTGGTATAGTTAATACTTGATTAGCATAGTTAGTGTAGTTAGTACTAGTTAGCGCTGTTGGTACAGTTAGCGTAGTTAGCGTTGTTAGTAGAGACAGCATACTTAGCCCTGTTAGTACAGTTAGCATTGTTAGTTAGCGTAGTTAGCGTTGCTCGGTAGTGCTGTCAGTCAGTGTGGTTAGCAGATCACCAGGATGCAGGGCCTCACAGCCAAATCTGCTGGCAAGAAGGCTCATATTGATGACTTCCGGATCCTCCACACCATTGGTGAAGGCACCTTCGGTAAAGTGAAGTTGGCCCGGCACATTCTGACCGGGACACGGGTGGCTGTGAAGGTCATAGAGAAAAGGCGTCAGAGCTTCTCAAGTGTCCAGGCACTTTTCCGGGAAGTGTGCAGTCTGAAGGCTCTGAATCACCCCAATATTGTGAAACTGCTGGGGGTGATTGACACAGAGGAGACATTTTTCGTGGTGATGGAGTACCTCCGTGGGGGGGACATGTACCGCTATTTGAAGATCCATGGCCGTATGACAGAGGCGGAGGCCCGAGGCCCGTTCCAGCAGCTGGTCTCCGCCCTGCAGCACTGCCACCGGAGGGGCATCGTGCACCGGGACCTGAAGCCACCGAGCCTCCTCTTTGATTCCAAGATGAATATCAAACTTACAGACTTTGGCCTCAGCAACAAGTGTGATGACATTTTCCCACTGGACACGATCTGCGGCACACCCCCTTATGCTGCCCCGGAACTCTTCCTGGGGCAGAGCTCCAGCGGCCCTGCGGTGGACGTGTGGAGCCTGGGAGTAGTGCTGTACACCATGGTAACTGGGTCCCGGCCCTTTGTGGGAAAAGACTTCCAGGAGCTGCGGAAGCAAGTCCTACGAGGGCAATACCCCATCCCACCTTATCTGTCTTTGGAGATAAGGGATCTGTTACAAAAAATGATTGCCCTCAACCCCAGTGACAGAGGCACCTTACGTGACCTCATGAGGCATCCGTGGGTCAACATGGGCCAGAAGGAGCCACTCCAGCCACCCTGTGAAAAGGACCGGGAGGTGACAATGGTGAGGACTCCGGGCTTGACTTGCGACCAGATCCAGGACACTGGGACAGGCAGTGTGAGCGCCAAGAAACCCAAGGTGGAGGTCTCCATCATAACTCTGAAGCCCTTCTCTTGCGGGGACCTCTGTGGCAGTGAACTTGAGCCTTCTCCAAGCCCTGTGGTGTCCTCCCTGCAAACCAGGTGGCTCTACCACAGAAAAGATGTGCCGCTGCAGGAAGAGCAGCAGGCAGGGCAGAAGACCGGTGAGTCTGCCTGTCCCCCACCCAGCCTGGAGGCGAGGACTGCCACCCCCAGCCCAGCCCCCCAGTGTGGCACTGGGACATCCACCTCCAGCAGCAGCAGGATTGGAGCCCCAGAGGGAAGCAGCTGCCCCCTGGGTGTGTCCAACACTGGAAGGTCCTCCCACGCTGGGCAGCCTGAGAGTGTGTCCTCATCCACTGTCTCTGGCCAGAGCCAGAAAAAGCAAGGGGTGGCTGGGAGAATCTGGAACTTTATTTTGAAACATCTTTGTTGCAAGCTGCCCAGCATGAGGCGTCATAATAAAGTGAGCCCATGTGAACCCCATGGATGACCGAGGCAGGAAGGTCGGGCCGCCGCGCTCCCTGGGGCCCGGTGCAGGGGAAGAGGAGTGTGTTCTCTGCACGGCCTTCAGAAGCATCGTATCCAAGACCCTGGCCAGCTCAGAGGATGGTCCGGAGCAGCCCGGGCGACCGAAAGCGAGGCCACCGTGGCTGCAGGTCTGCCCCTCAACCCCCACCTGGGTGAAACTTGAGAGACTGGACTGTCATTCCTGGGGCACGTCTCCCCTCCCCTACTCTTCTGTCTTCCGTGTTGGTGGGGGAGGGGGATAGTTCTTGTTCCAAGAACTCCTTGGTTCTTCCAATTCTAGTTAATAAACTTGACGCTCCAGAGAGATGCATCACACTCTGCTTCGCGTCGTCCCTGCACAGAATTGGGGCTGTGCATTTTCCAGTGAGACAGGCGTGCAGCCATGGAGCGCTTGGCGGTAGTCAGAACAACTAAAGGGAAAAATGACCTAAGAGAATTAGCACAGTGACTCCCAACAGCAACAACTGCTGCACTGCAGGGCAGAAATGCAGAAAGTGTGTATTACCTTCCTGCACTACCATTCCCGAACATTTTCAGAAGGGCCGAGGGGAACTTTTGGTCCCTGCGGCCTGTGTTAATTACAACAGAGAGGCCCATTAATACACAAATTTATACACAAATCCATATATACATGTATAGCCACTTAAGTTTTTAAACTCTTCATTGAAGTTATATAACTCATTGATTTTCACAAACTAAAAGTAAGTATCTTGCACCCAGATCATGAAAGAAAATATTACCATGGTACCAGTGCCCCAGAAGTCCCCCTTTGCTCCTTTCTAGACAATAGCCACCCCACATATCCTGTCTTAAAATTGCAGAGAGCAGTTTCTGTAATGCTTATATTGTTAAAAATTGTACCGTACTATCTATCCTGTCTTATATCTGTGTTTATGAGATTTCATTTTTGTGATTTATCTGAATTTGTTCCAGTACTATGTAGGATTTCACTGTGTATGAAAATACAGTGAACTTTATTGGAAAGCAGTTTGGGAGCATATATAAAAGCTGAAGATATACATATTCTGTAACTGTGAAATCCCACTACTAATTATATATTGACCAGAAATGTACACATGTGTTCAACATGTATAGTTCGAAATTGGACATTGAAAACTAGCTCTTAGAATTTTGAGTAACCACATTCAAATTCATGATTATGATCTGTTTGTAATATCTCCTTTTGCCTAGATGTATTTATTTAAAAATTTTAAATTTTATTGGAACTTAAAAAAAAACCTAGTTTACCTATTTTTCTCATCCCTCCCCCCCCCCCCGCCCCACCTCTTAAAACCACCCATTTGTTCTCTGTATCTATGTTGATAGAAGGGCGCTCTTTCTATTGAAATATTAGAAATGTAGGAGAAAATTAGTGGTTTTATAGATTCGCTAAAGGGAAGGTGAAGGAATGACCTCCTGATGACTTCCTTGTATCAAAAAAAAAAAAAAAATGTAAGGGCAACTTCATCAGTTGAAAATAAGGCAGAGAGATGATAGACTGGAGGTTTAGGGCTGAGGAAAAGATATGAGATAGTCATCATGGGTAGTTAATGAATGACTTCTTTAGGGAAATACAGGCTAGAAATGCCCAGTGATGTTACTCATTTGAGGCTGAAGAGCATGAATCTGTAGGAAGATAACTTCATCGAGTTGTGAGAGATCTCAAGCAACACCAGGCTGCTTAGAAGTAAATGTGGGGTGTTAAATGGTTGGGTTCATCTAGATGTGCAATTATTCCACATGATGGGGATGAAGATTCATGATGGGAAACAGGGACCAGGAAATGAAAGTGTCTTATAATTCATTTATATAAAAAATATATTAGGGAAAATCATATCATATACAATGAATGTCTTGATTATAAAACTGTGGGGATGTTGAACTGAAGGTGAGTTCTAGCATCATGAAGCTTTGTAGCGCTCTTCTGGATACACTCAGGAAAAGCAGGATGTTGCCACTTGTGGAAACTGCCTTGTTGTGAATCCATTCTGCTGTATTTATAGCCACAATGAACCCATTTGCGGTGATACCAAGGACGCATTCAGTGCCTATAATTATTCACATCAAAATGATGCGAGATGGTGACAATTGATTTTCTGGGGGATTGCAGGTTTCGGTCATCCTGAGTTGTTGCTTCTCTTTGGTGTCTGAGGAAAATGTCTCCCTAGCGTGTGATGGGCAGATTTGTGATAGCTCCCACTATTCATGTCACCAGAAGCAGCAGTTGATGCATCATTTCCCAATCTACTCCATTTGTTTACTTTAGAACTCTTAGTTGTAAGTCTGGAGATGCAAATGATGGAAGGAGTTGTTTTCTAATCCTCTCCCGTGTCCTTTCGGATGCCCTGGGGTGTGAGTTCAATCGTGGGGCCCAGGGAGGAACTTGAGTAGACGCTCCTTTGTGAATCACTGACATAGTCTTGAGAGCTGTGTTCTTGAGTAGCTCTAGTTAAGTCAACCATCCGTTCACTAAGTCACCGGATAACTGCGTGTCACTTGTGACCGCAGGGAACTGATTGAAAGTAATAATAACTTCAAATATTTATAGCTATGAGCTAGGCCCTGTCCAGACACTTTATACATTATCATGAAATTTAAGCCTTACAACAACCCTCTGCAGAATGTACTTTTATTATCTCCATTTTCCAGGGGAGGAAACTGAGGCTAAATAACTTGTCCAAAGTCAAAGAGGGAGAGGGAGACGGAGAAGGAGAGAGAGAGAGTTGGGATTCAAACCCGAGTCACATGGTCCCAGAGTCCTTGTTCTTACCCACTATGTTATACTACCTACCCCTGTGGATCCTTTTGTGTGCACCAAAGACTGAAGGCAGGGTTGGCTTAACTGTAACTTTTTATCCTGTTGGTCTTTTGTGATGCCCTCAGGGCTTAAGGGAAGAATAATTGAGTTGGAAAAAAACCCACCTGTGAGATTTCTTTTTTCACTCCTCACACAGAACACTTTACTTTGGACACTTCTGGTCACTAAACACGTGTGGTTTTTTTTTTTTTCCCCACAGCAAACAATTCTGCAACGCTGTCTCGGTGCCCTACCATTTAACTCAATTCTGACACTATCTACCTGGAGATGACATCAGATCCACAGGTTTAGGGCTCAGTCCCACCAGACTGCCCTCCATTTCAGATGCCAATCCCAAGTCTGGGTTGTCACCTGGACTTATTGGTTATAAGTTAGAGTTATGACCCTCTTTTTGGTTTCAGTTAATTTGCTGGAGTGGCTCACGGAGCTCAGGAAAACAGCTTATTTACATTTACCGATTTCTTATAAAAGGTTATGATCGTAGATGAACACCCAGACGGAAGAGATGCATAGAGCAAGGTCGTGGGAAGGGGCATGGAGCTTCCACGCCCCCTTTGGGGTACCACACCCCGAGCACCTCATGTGTTCACCAGTCTGAAAGCTCTTTGAACCCAGTCCTTTTGGGTTTTAATGGAGGCTTTGTTACATAGGTGCAGTTGATTAAATCATTGGCCATTGGTTATTGTTTCAACCTCCAGCCTCTCCCCCTTTCGTGGAAACCTGGGGGTGGGACTGAAAGTTCCAACCTTGTATTCGCCCTCGGTTTTCCTGGCAATCAGTCCGCACCCTTAGGTGTGTTCCAAAAGTCACCTTGTTAACATAACAAAGGCATTTTTGTTGATCTCCTCACTGAGGAAATTCCAAGGGTTTTAGGAGCTCTGTGAGGGGCAGGGGGGGGGGGCGGGAAGGGGACAAAGACCAAATGTATTTCTTATGATAAATCACAATAGCACAATAGTAAAGCAAGAAGACACTGATTTTCTGAGACAAACCTCTTGTACAAAATAAATTGAGAGATAATAAATCTCTATATAAAAATGATTGTACACACACACACTTATATGCCCACAAACACATATTTACCTTTCATTTTAAAGAAATCACTAGGAAAATAAGGGTTGAAGGAAAAGTTCCTTGCTCCTTTACAAGGTAGGCAAATCAACATAGGGTAAAAATAATACCCCGAGTCACCTAATCTATTTTGGAAGAGTAAAACCAAAAGAGATGAAGAATCAGTTTTATCTTGGGGAAGTTGTTTCTGATTTTAAAATGTAAGCACGATACACATGATGATAAAATGGACTTCTCAGAACAAATGAACTTTTATGAGTGTACATAACGCTAAAGTAATGATAATGAAGTAATTCAAATAAAGGGAAGGTTGGTGTGTGAGATGTCTCCAAAATTTTTCATAATATTTGGTTTTCCCTTTACTTAGGACTTCTTTTAAACAAGGCGAAAACTTAAGGTTTTCTGGCCTGTTTTGGACAAGTTGTTATGAATTTTAGCATCTCATCTTTAAATCTCTCTTCTTGAACTCCAAATGTTTCCCTCGATTACAGTGTACAGTAATAAACAACTGCTACTCTCTGCTTGTTCCCACCCACTTGTACAAGTAAGTCTGTAGTATTTCAGGACCTCTGATTTGGTTTTCAAGAGGCTTTTTCTTGTCACTGGCTCTCCTCCATTTCTGCTGACCCAGGCTTCCAAGAGTGTGAGGGATAATGGGATACACTCTCCGAAGAGTTTGATGCCTCTCTTTTTATTTGTTTTGCTCATCACTGCATTAAAAACATAAAATTCTAACTGAGTACATTTGAAGATCGAATTGGCTTTATTCAGTGATTTATGAATCGGGCAGCATCCCATTGAGCAAGTAGAAAGGAGCTCTGCGGAGCTGTAAAAAATGCAAGAACTTTACAGGCAGGAGGGGGCAGAAAAGGGAAGTTTCTAGCTAAGAGTGGATTGTTTCAGGCAGGGTCACCTGCCTTTTGGGGGAAGGTGGGGGGGGGGTCACCCCTCTAGTGCTGACCAGGTAATTCCAGATCTATTGGTGAAAGGTCCCATTCCTGAGAGCGGCTGAAACTGCAATTAGGTTCGCTGTTAAGTCTTGGTTTGCTGACGTGGGACTTAGCACAAGTGACTCCATTTGGGGTTTGTTGTTTCTTTACTAACAACTGTATCTCATTCCTAGCGCTTAACCCCAGTACCTAGATACTTGCTGGTGAATGGATGACCAGACCAGTGAATTCAGAATTTCAGAGAAGTTCTTTATAATGAGAGACAGGCAGAGAAATGGCAGTTCTACCACCCAGTAAGTTTTGAACTCTTGCAGGTCTGATGCCCAAATCAAGCGTGGGAACGTGAACAGTGAGACTGAGTGAAAACACAGCAGTTCTTTGTGTTTCTGTTAGAGAAACACTGGTGGGAGACAGAGGACAAAGGAAGGAGACACAGGACTGGAGTGACCTCGGCTGGGGGCGGGGTTTCACAGTGTTGGGTGCTGCAGAGAGGTAGTCAGCAGGAGCAGGGGCTGTGTACGTCATCAGAGGCATTTTTTATTTTATTTTTTTTTGTTTTGATTGACGTATAGTTGATTTACAATCTTGTGCCAATCTGCTGTATGGCAAAGTGACTCAGTTATACACATATAGACATTCTTTTTTTATATTCTTTTCCATTACAGTTTTATCACAGGATATTGACTCTAGTTCCCTGTGCTGTAGAGTAGGACCTTGTTGTTTATCCCTCCTATATATAATAGTTTACATCTGCTAATGCCACACTCCCAGCCCTTCCCTCTCCCACCCCCCTCCTCCTTGGCAACCACAAGTCTGTTCTCTATGTCTGTGAGTCTGTTGCTGTTTCATAGATAGGTTCATTTGTGCCATACTTTAGATTCCACATGTAAGTGGTATCACATGGTATTTGTCTTTCTCTTTCTGACTTACTTCACTTAATAATCTCTAGTTGCATCCATGTTGCTGCAATCATCAAAGGCATTTTAGAAGAGGCTCTGCTTGCCATAGCTTCTGGCAGCGTTGCTTCCTACAGTGGAAAGAAGAATGTTGTTGATGGGAATTCCCAAAGTTAGGCTAAAGTGGGGGTGAAGTAACTTTTCTAGGTGAAGAGGTGATCTTTTTTTTTTTCTTTTTGATTTCTATGTGTGTTTTATTATATATTAGTCTCTTAAATCAAATAGAAGACAAAAAGTGGAGCTACAAACCAAAGTTACAACAGTACTAGCTTTTCTCGTCGCCCGTCTGTCTACTTTTACCAGAGGTCTTTATTTCTTCATAAGGCTTTGAGCTACTTGTCCAGGGTCCTTGACTGCAACCTGAAGAACTCCCTGTGGCAGGCGGGTCTGGTGGTTAAGAACTCTCTCAACTCTTGATTAACTGGGAATGTCTTGATTTCTCCCTCATTTTCGAAGGAAAGTTTTGCTAGATACAGGATTCTTGGTTGACGGTTTCTTTCCTTCAACACTTCAAGTACATTGAGTCATGCCATCTGGCCTCCGAGGCTCCTGATGAGAAATCTGCTCAATGACCTTCCTGGCAAACCTTCTCTCAGCTTCATAGACTTTCATAATGTACCGTATCATGTCTTATGCAACAGAACATTTTGTATAGTATCGTGAAGTCAGTTAAGTTGTAACGTTATTTTTTTTTTAATTAGTTAATTTATTTTTGGCTGTGTTGGATCTTCGTTTCTGTGCGAGGGCTTTCTCTAGTTGTGGCAAGCGGGGGCCGCTCTTCATCGCGGTGCGCGGGCCTCTCACTATCGCGGCCTCTCTTGATGCGGAGCACAGGCTCCAGACGCGCAGGCTCCAGACGCGCAGGCTCAGCAGTTGTGGCTCACGGGCCCAGTCGCTCCGCGGCCTGTGGGATCCTCCCAGACCAGGGCTCGAACCCGTGTCCCCTGCATCGACAGGCAGACTCTCAACCACTGCGCCACCAGGGAAGCCCAGTAACGTTATTTTGAGACCAGAATTTAAGGAAAAGGAATTGAACATTTCAAGTGTAGACATTATGAGGTCTCTAAAATTATTACGCATTTTCAAACTAGAAATAAAAAGGCCACTGAAGTATCCTGCAGATTTTTATTTATAACAAAGTGAATACCAATATCTAATAACACACGTAAAGAAAACTTTCTTTGGGATCCTTTTTCCTAAGTGTAAAGGGGCCTTGAACTCAAAAAGTGAGAAAACCACTGTGGTGTACCCCCAGCGGTGATGGGTCCATTTCTTGCTCTGACCTCAGAGTGCACCATTGTGATGTACTTCACAAAGCCCTATGAAAGAGAAAGGTGGGCCCAGGTTTTTGGTCCTTAGAGCCCAGGAAGCTGCTTTTGGTGACCTGACGGCCTTGGACCTACAGTTAGCTTGTGTTTTCCTTGTTTGTGCCATTTTGTTGATTTTCGTTTCTCTTTTCTCTACTCTTTTTTATTTGTGTCATTGTTCTTTCTACAGTTAGCATAGTGAGTATTGTTGGTATAGTTAATACTTGATTAGCATAGTTAGTGTAGTTAGTACTAGTTAGCGCTGTTGGTACAGTTAGCGTAGTTAGCGTTGTTAGTAGAGACAGCATACTTAGCCCTGTTAGTACAGTTAGCATTGTTAGTTAGCGTAGTTAGCGTTGCTCGGTAGTGCTGTCAGTCAGTGTGGTTAGCAGATCACCAGGATGCAGGGCCTCACAGCCAAATCTGCTGGCAAGAAGGCTCATATTGATGACTTCCGGATCCTCCACACCATTGGTGAAGGCACCTTCGGTAAAGTGAAGTTGGCCCGGCACATTCTGACCGGGACACGGGTGGCTGTGAAGGTCATAGAGAAAAGGCGTCAGAGCTTCTCAAGTGTCCAGGCACTTTTCCGGGAAGTGTGCAGTCTGAAGGCTCTGAATCACCCCAATATTGTGAAACTGCTGGGGGTGATTGACACAGAGGAGACATTTTTCGTGGTGATGGAGTACCTCCGTGGGGGGGACATGTACCGCTATTTGAAGATCCATGGCCGTATGACAGAGGCGGAGGCCCGAGGCCCGTTCCAGCAGCTGGTCTCCGCCCTGCAGCACTGCCACCGGAGGGGCATCGTGCACCGGGACCTGAAGCCACCGAGCCTCCTCTTTGATTCCAAGATGAATATCAAACTTACAGACTTTGGCCTCAGCAACAAGTGTGATGACATTTTCCCACTGGACACGATCTGCGGCACACCCCCTTATGCTGCCCCGGAACTCTTCCTGGGGCAGAGCTCCAGCGGCCCTGCGGTGGACGTGTGGAGCCTGGGAGTAGTGCTGTACACCATGGTAACTGGGTCCCGGCCCTTTGTGGGAAAAGACTTCCAGGAGCTGCGGAAGCAAGTCCTACGAGGGCAATACCCCATCCCACCTTATCTGTCTTTGGAGATAAGGGATCTGTTACAAAAAATGATTGCCCTCAACCCCAGTGACAGAGGCACCTTACGTGACCTCATGAGGCATCCGTGGGTCAACATGGGCCAGAAGGAGCCACTCCAGCCACCCTGTGAAAAGGACCGGGAGGTGACAATGGTGAGGACTCCGGGCTTGACTTGCGACCAGATCCAGGACACTGGGACAGGCAGTGTGAGCGCCAAGAAACCCAAGGTGGAGGTCTCCATCATAACTCTGAAGCCCTTCTCTTGCGGGGACCTCTGTGGCAGTGAACTTGAGCCTTCTCCAAGCCCTGTGGTGTCCTCCCTGCAAACCAGGTGGCTCTACCACAGAAAAGATGTGCCGCTGCAGGAAGAGCAGCAGGCAGGGCAGAAGACCGGTGAGTCTGCCTGTCCCCCACCCAGCCTGGAGGCGAGGACTGCCACCCCCAGCCCAGCCCCCCAGTGTGGCACTGGGACATCCACCTCCAGCAGCAGCAGGATTGGAGCCCCAGAGGGAAGCAGCTGCCCCCTGGGTGTGTCCAACACTGGAAGGTCCTCCCACGCTGGGCAGCCTGAGAGTGTGTCCTCATCCACTGTCTCTGGCCAGAGCCAGAAAAAGCAAGGGGTGGCTGGGAGAATCTGGAACTTTATTTTGAAACATCTTTGTTGCAAGCTGCCCAGCATGAGGCGTCATAATAAAGTGAGCCCATGTGAACCCCATGGATGACCGAGGCAGGAAGGTCGGGCCGCCGCGCTCCCTGGGGCCCGGTGCAGGGGAAGAGGAGTGTGTTCTCTGCACGGCCTTCAGAAGCATCGTATCCAAGACCCTGGCCAGCTCAGAGGATGGTCCGGAGCAGCCCGGGCGACCGAAAGCGAGGCCACCGTGGCTGCAGGTCTGCCCCTCAACCCCCACCTGGGTGAAACTTGAGAGACTGGACTGTCATTCCTGGGGCACGTCTCCCCTCCCCTACTCTTCTGTCTTCCGTGTTGGTGGGGGAGGGGGATAGTTCTTGTTCCAAGAACTCCTTGGTTCTTCCAATTCTAGTTAATAAACTTGACGCTCCAGAGAGATGCATCACACTCTGCTTCGCGTCGTCCCTGCACAGAATTGGGGCTGTGCATTTTCCAGTGAGACAGGCGTGCAGCCATGGAGCGCTTGGCGGTAGTCAGAACAACTAAAGGGAAAAATGACCTAAGAGAATTAGCACAGTGACTCCCAACAGCAACAACTGCTGCACTGCAGGGCAGAAATGCAGAAAGTGTGTATTACCTTCCTGCACTACCATTCCCGAACATTTTCAGAAGGGCCGAGGGGAACTTTTGGTCCCTGCGGCCTGTGTTAATTACAACAGAGAGGCCCATTAATACACAAATTTATACACAAATCCATATATACATGTATAGCCACTTAAGTTTTTAAACTCTTCATTGAAGTTATATAACTCATTGATTTTCACAAACTAAAAGTAAGTATCTTGCACCCAGATCATGAAAGAAAATATTACCATGGTACCAGTGCCCCAGAAGTCCCCCTTTGCTCCTTTCTAGACAATAGCCACCCCACATATCCTGTCTTAAAATTGCAGAGAGCAGTTTCTGTAATGCTTATATTGTTAAAAATTGTACCGTACTATCTATCCTGTCTTATATCTGTGTTTATGAGATTTCATTTTTGTGATTTATCTGAATTTGTTCCAGTACTATGTAGGATTTCACTGTGTATGAAAATACAGTGAACTTTATTGGAAAGCAGTTTGGGAGCATATATAAAAGCTGAAGATATACATATTCTGTAACTGTGAAATCCCACTACTAATTATATATTGACCAGAAATGTACACATGTGTTCAACATGTATAGTTCGAAATTGGACATTGAAAACTAGCTCTTAGAATTTTGAGTAACCACATTCAAATTCATGATTATGATCTGTTTGTAATATCTCCTTTTGCCTAGATGTATTTATTTAAAAATTTTAAATTTTATTGGAACTTAAAAAAAAACCTAGTTTACCTATTTTTCTCATCCCTCCCCCCCCCCCCGCCCCACCTCTTAAAACCACCCATTTGTTCTCTGTATCTATGTTGATAGAAGGGCGCTCTTTCTATTGAAATATTAGAAATGTAGGAGAAAATTAGTGGTTTTATAGATTCGCTAAAGGGAAGGTGAAGGAATGACCTCCTGATGACTTCCTTGTATCAAAAAAAAAAAAAAAATGTAAGGGCAACTTCATCAGTTGAAAATAAGGCAGAGAGATGATAGACTGGAGGTTTAGGGCTGAGGAAAAGATATGAGATAGTCATCATGGGTAGTTAATGAATGACTTCTTTAGGGAAATACAGGCTAGAAATGCCCAGTGATGTTACTCATTTGAGGCTGAAGAGCATGAATCTGTAGGAAGATAACTTCATCGAGTTGTGAGAGATCTCAAGCAACACCAGGCTGCTTAGAAGTAAATGTGGGGTGTTAAATGGTTGGGTTCATCTAGATGTGCAATTATTCCACATGATGGGGATGAAGATTCATGATGGGAAACAGGGACCAGGAAATGAAAGTGTCTTATAATTCATTTATATAAAAAATATATTAGGGAAAATCATATCATATACAATGAATGTCTTGATTATAAAACTGTGGGGATGTTGAACTGAAGGTGAGTTCTAGCATCATGAAGCTTTGTAGCGCTCTTCTGGATACACTCAGGAAAAGCAGGATGTTGCCACTTGTGGAAACTGCCTTGTTGTGAATCCATTCTGCTGTATTTATAGCCACAATGAACCCATTTGCGGTGATACCAAGGACGCATTCAGTGCCTATAATTATTCACATCAAAATGATGCGAGATGGTGACAATTGATTTTCTGGGGGATTGCAGGTTTCGGTCATCCTGAGTTGTTGCTTCTCTTTGGTGTCTGAGGAAAATGTCTCCCTAGCGTGTGATGGGCAGATTTGTGATAGCTCCCACTATTCATGTCACCAGAAGCAGCAGTTGATGCATCATTTCCCAATCTACTCCATTTGTTTACTTTAGAACTCTTAGTTGTAAGTCTGGAGATGCAAATGATGGAAGGAGTTGTTTTCTAATCCTCTCCCGTGTCCTTTCGGATGCCCTGGGGTGTGAGTTCAATCGTGGGGCCCAGGGAGGAACTTGAGTAGACGCTCCTTTGTGAATCACTGACATAGTCTTGAGAGCTGTGTTCTTGAGTAGCTCTAGTTAAGTCAACCATCCGTTCACTAAGTCACCGGATAACTGCGTGTCACTTGTGACCGCAGGGAACTGATTGAAAGTAATAATAACTTCAAATATTTATAGCTATGAGCTAGGCCCTGTCCAGACACTTTATACATTATCATGAAATTTAAGCCTTACAACAACCCTCTGCAGAATGTACTTTTATTATCTCCATTTTCCAGGGGAGGAAACTGAGGCTAAATAACTTGTCCAAAGTCAAAGAGGGAGAGGGAGACGGAGAAGGAGAGAGAGAGAGTTGGGATTCAAACCCGAGTCACATGGTCCCAGAGTCCTTGTTCTTACCCACTATGTTATACTACCTACCCCTGTGGATCCTTTTGTGTGCACCAAAGACTGAAGGCAGGGTTGGCTTAACTGTAACTTTTTATCCTGTTGGTCTTTTGTGATGCCCTCAGGGCTTAAGGGAAGAATAATTGAGTTGGAAAAAAACCCACCTGTGAGATTTCTTTTTTCACTCCTCACACAGAACACTTTACTTTGGACACTTCTGGTCACTAAACACGTGTGGTTTTTTTTTTTTTCCCCACAGCAAACAATTCTGCAACGCTGTCTCGGTGCCCTACCATTTAACTCAATTCTGACACTATCTACCTGGAGATGACATCAGATCCACAGGTTTAGGGCTCAGTCCCACCAGACTGCCCTCCATTTCAGATGCCAATCCCAAGTCTGGGTTGTCACCTGGACTTATTGGTTATAAGTTAGAGTTATGACCCTCTTTTTGGTTTCAGTTAATTTGCTGGAGTGGCTCACGGAGCTCAGGAAAACAGCTTATTTACATTTACCGATTTCTTATAAAAGGTTATGATCGTAGATGAACACCCAGACGGAAGAGATGCATAGAGCAAGGTCGTGGGAAGGGGCATGGAGCTTCCACGCCCCCTTTGGGGTACCACACCCCGAGCACCTCATGTGTTCACCAGTCTGAAAGCTCTTTGAACCCAGTCCTTTTGGGTTTTAATGGAGGCTTTGTTACATAGGTGCAGTTGATTAAATCATTGGCCATTGGTTATTGTTTCAACCTCCAGCCTCTCCCCCTTTCGTGGAAACCTGGGGGTGGGACTGAAAGTTCCAACCTTGTATTCGCCCTCGGTTTTCCTGGCAATCAGTCCGCACCCTTAGGTGTGTTCCAAAAGTCACCTTGTTAACATAACAAAGGCATTTTTGTTGATCTCCTCACTGAGGAAATTCCAAGGGTTTTAGGAGCTCTGTGAGGGGCAGGGGGGGGGGGCGGGAAGGGGACAAAGACCAAATGTATTTCTTATGATAAATCACAATAGCACAATAGTAAAGCAAGAAGACACTGATTTTCTGAGACAAACCTCTTGTACAAAATAAATTGAGAGATAATAAATCTCTATATAAAAATGATTGTACACACACACACTTATATGCCCACAAACACATATTTACCTTTCATTTTAAAGAAATCACTAGGAAAATAAGGGTTGAAGGAAAAGTTCCTTGCTCCTTTACAAGGTAGGCAAATCAACATAGGGTAAAAATAATACCCCGAGTCACCTAATCTATTTTGGAAGAGTAAAACCAAAAGAGATGAAGAATCAGTTTTATCTTGGGGAAGTTGTTTCTGATTTTAAAATGTAAGCACGATACACATGATGATAAAATGGACTTCTCAGAACAAATGAACTTTTATGAGTGTACATAACGCTAAAGTAATGATAATGAAGTAATTCAAATAAAGGGAAGGTTGGTGTGTGAGATGTCTCCAAAATTTTTCATAATATTTGGTTTTCCCTTTACTTAGGACTTCTTTTAAACAAGGCGAAAACTTAAGGTTTTCTGGCCTGTTTTGGACAAGTTGTTATGAATTTTAGCATCTCATCTTTAAATCTCTCTTCTTGAACTCCAAATGTTTCCCTCGATTACAGTGTACAGTAATAAACAACTGCTACTCTCTGCTTGTTCCCACCCACTTGTACAAGTAAGTCTGTAGTATTTCAGGACCTCTGATTTGGTTTTCAAGAGGCTTTTTCTTGTCACTGGCTCTCCTCCATTTCTGCTGACCCAGGCTTCCAAGAGTGTGAGGGATAATGGGATACACTCTCCGAAGAGTTTGATGCCTCTCTTTTTATTTGTTTTGCTCATCACTGCATTAAAAACATAAAATTCTAACTGAGTACATTTGAAGATCGAATTGGCTTTATTCAGTGATTTATGAATCGGGCAGCATCCCATTGAGCAAGTAGAAAGGAGCTCTGCGGAGCTGTAAAAAATGCAAGAACTTTACAGGCAGGAGGGGGCAGAAAAGGGAAGTTTCTAGCTAAGAGTGGATTGTTTCAGGCAGGGTCACCTGCCTTTTGGGGGAAGGTGGGGGGGGGGTCACCCCTCTAGTGCTGACCAGGTAATTCCAGATCTATTGGTGAAAGGTCCCATTCCTGAGAGCGGCTGAAACTGCAATTAGGTTCGCTGTTAAGTCTTGGTTTGCTGACGTGGGACTTAGCACAAGTGACTCCATTTGGGGTTTGTTGTTTCTTTACTAACAACTGTATCTCATTCCTAGCGCTTAACCCCAGTACCTAGATACTTGCTGGTGAATGGATGACCAGACCAGTGAATTCAGAATTTCAGAGAAGTTCTTTATAATGAGAGACAGGCAGAGAAATGGCAGTTCTACCACCCAGTAAGTTTTGAACTCTTGCAGGTCTGATGCCCAAATCAAGCGTGGGAACGTGAACAGTGAGACTGAGTGAAAACACAGCAGTTCTTTGTGTTTCTGTTAGAGAAACACTGGTGGGAGACAGAGGACAAAGGAAGGAGACACAGGACTGGAGTGACCTCGGCTGGGGGCGGGGTTTCACAGTGTTGGGTGCTGCAGAGAGGTAGTCAGCAGGAGCAGGGGCTGTGTACGTCATCAGAGGCATTTTTTATTTTATTTTTTTTTGTTTTGATTGACGTATAGTTGATTTACAATCTTGTGCCAATCTGCTGTATGGCAAAGTGACTCAGTTATACACATATAGACATTCTTTTTTTATATTCTTTTCCATTACAGTTTTATCACAGGATATTGACTCTAGTTCCCTGTGCTGTAGAGTAGGACCTTGTTGTTTATCCCTCCTATATATAATAGTTTACATCTGCTAATGCCACACTCCCAGCCCTTCCCTCTCCCACCCCCCTCCTCCTTGGCAACCACAAGTCTGTTCTCTATGTCTGTGAGTCTGTTGCTGTTTCATAGATAGGTTCATTTGTGCCATACTTTAGATTCCACATGTAAGTGGTATCACATGGTATTTGTCTTTCTCTTTCTGACTTACTTCACTTAATAATCTCTAGTTGCATCCATGTTGCTGCAATCATCAAAGGCATTTTAGAAGAGGCTCTGCTTGCCATAGCTTCTGGCAGCGTTGCTTCCTACAGTGGAAAGAAGAATGTTGTTGATGGGAATTCCCAAAGTTAGGCTAAAGTGGGGGTGAAGTAACTTTTCTAGGTGAAGAGGTGATCTTTTTTTTTTTCTTTTTGATTTCTATGTGTGTTTTATTATATATTAGTCTCTTAAATCAAATAGAAGACAAAAAGTGGAGCTACAAACCAAAGTTACAACAGTACTAGCTTTTCTCGTCGCCCGTCTGTCTACTTTTACCAGAGGTCTTTATTTCTTCATAAGGCTTTGAGCTACTTGTCCAGGGTCCTTGACTGCAACCTGAAGAACTCCCTGTGGCAGGCGGGTCTGGTGGTTAAGAACTCTCTCAACTCTTGATTAACTGGGAATGTCTTGATTTCTCCCTCATTTTCGAAGGAAAGTTTTGCTAGATACAGGATTCTTGGTTGACGGTTTCTTTCCTTCCACACTTCAAGTGCATTGAGTCATGCCATCTGGCCTCCGAGGCTCCTGATGAGAAATCTGCTCAATGACCTTCCTGGCAAACCTTCTCTCAGCTTCATAGACTTTCGTAATGTACCGTATCATGTCTTATGCAACAGAACATTTTGTATAGTATCGTGAAGTCAGTTAAGTTGTAACGTTATTTTTTTTTTTTAATTAGTTAATTTATTTTTGGCTGTGTTGGATCTTCGTTTCTGTGCGAGGGCTTTCTCTAGTTGCGGCAAGCGGGGGCCGCTCTTCATCGCGGTGCGCGGGCCTCTCACTATCGCGGCCTCTCTTGATGCGGAGCACAGGCTCCAGACGCGCAGGCTCCAGACGCGCAGGCTCAGCAGTTGTGGCTCACGGGCCCAGTCGCTCCGCGGCCTGTGGGATCCTCCCAGACCAGGGCTCGAACCCGTGTCCCCTGCATCGACAGGCAGACTCTCAACCACTGCGCCACCAGGGAAGCCCAGTAACGTTATTTTGAGACCAGAATTTAAGGAAAAGGAATTGAACATTTCAAGTGTAGACATTATGAGGTCTCTAAAATTATTACGCATTTTCAAACTAGAAATAAAAAGGCCACTGAAGTATCCTGCAGATTTTTATTTATAACAAAGTGAATACCAATATCTAATAACACACATAAAGAAAACTTTCTTTGGGATCCTTTTTCCTAAGTGTAAAGGGGCCTTGAACTCAAAAAGTGAGAAAACCACTGTGGTGTACCCCCAGCGGTGATGGGTCCATTTCTTGCTCTGACCTCAGAGTGCACCATTGTGATGTACTTCACAAAGCCCTATGAAAGAGAAAGGTGGGCCCAGGTTTTTGGTCCTTAGAGCCCAGGAAGCTGCTTTTGGTGACCTGACGGCCTTGGACCTACAGTTAGCTTGTGTTTTCCTTGTTTGTGCCATTTTGTTGATTTTCGTGTCTCTTTTCTCTACTCTTTTTTATTTGTGTCATTGTTCTTTCTACAGTTAGCATAGTGAGTATTGTTGGTATAGTTAATACTTGATTAGCATAGTTAGTGTAGTTAGTACTAGTTAGCGCTGTTGGTACAGTTAGCGTAGTTAGCGTTGTTAGTAGAGACAGCATACTTAGCCCTGTTAGTACAGTTAGCATTGTTAGTTAGCGTAGTTAGCGTTGCTCGGTAGTGCTGTCAGTCAGTGTGGTTAGCAGATCACCAGGATGCAGGGCCTCACAGCCAAATCTGCTGGCAAGAAGGCTCATATTGATGACTTCCGGATCCTCCACACCATTGGTGAAGGCACCTTCGGTAAAGTGAAGTTGGCCCGGCACATTCTGACCGGGACACGGGTGGCTGTGAAGGTCATAGAGAAAAGGCGTCAGAGCTTCTCAAGTGTCCAGGCACTTTTCCGGGAAGTGTGCAGTCTGAAGGCTCTGAATCACCCCAATATTGTGAAACTGCTGGGGGTGATTGACACAGAGGAGACATTTTTCGTGGTGTTGGAGTACCTCCGTTGGGGGGACATGTACCGCTATTTGAAGATCCATGGCCGTATGACAGAGGCGGAAGCCCGAGGCCCGTTCCAGCAGCTGGTCTCCGCCCTGCAGCACTGCCACCGGAGGGGCATCGTGCACCGGGACCTGAAGCCACCGAGCCTCCTCTTTGATTCCAAGATGAATATCAAACTTACAGACTTTGGCCTCAGCAACAAGTGTGATGACATTTTCCCACTGGACACGATCTGCGGCACACCCCCTTATGCTGCCCCGGAACTCTTCCTGGGGCAGAGCTCCAGCGGCCCTGCGGTGGACGTGTGGAGCCTGGGAGTAGTGCTGTACACCATGGTAACTGGGTCCCGGCCCTTTGTGGGAAAAGACTTCCAGGAGCTGCGGAAGCAAGTCCTACGAGGGCAATACCCCATCCCACCTTATCTGTCTTTGGAGATAAGGGATCTGTTACAAAAAATGATTGCCCTCAACCCCAGTGACAGAGGCACCTTACGTGACCTCATGAGGCATCCGTGGGTCAACATGGGCCAGAAGGAGCCACTCCAGCCACCCTGTGAAAAGGACCGGGAGGTGACAATGGTGAGGACTCCGGGCTTGACTTGCGACCAGATCCAGGACACTGGGACAGGCAGTGTGAGCGCCAAGAAACCCAAGGTGGAGGTCTCCATCATAACTCTGAAGCCCTTCTCTTGCGGGGACCTCTGTGGCAGTGAACTTGAGCCTTCTCCAAGCCCTGTGGTGTCCTCCCTGCAAACCAGGTGGCTCTACCACAGAAAAGATGTGCCGCTGCAGGAAGAGCAGCAGGCAGGGCAGAAGACCGGTGAGTCTGCCTGTCCCCCACCCAGCCTGGAGGCGAGGACTGCCACCCCCAGCCCAGCCCCCCAGTGTGGCACTGGGACATCCACCTCCAGCAGCAGCAGGATTGGAGCCCCAGAGGGAAGCAGCTGCCCCCTGGGTGTGTCCAACACTGGAAGGTCCTCCCACGCTGGGCAGCCTGAGAGTGTGTCCTCATCCACTGTCTCTGGCCAGAGCCAGAAAAAGCAAGGGGTGGCTGGGAGAATCTGGAACTTTATTTTGAAACATCTTTGTTGCAAGCTGCCCAGCATGAGGCGTCATAATAAAGTGAGCCCATGTGAACCCCATGGATGACCGAGGCAGGAAGGTCAGGCCGCCGCGCTCCCTGGGGCCCGGTGCAGGGGAAGAGGAGTGTGTTCTCTGCACGGCCTTCAGAAGCATCGTATCCAAGACCCTGGCCAGCTCAGAGGATGGTCCGGAGCAGCCCGGGCGACCGAAAGCGAGGCCACCGTGGCTGCAGGTCTGCCCCTCAACCCCCACCTGGGTGAAACTTGAGAGACTGGACTGTCATTCCTGGGGCACGTCTCCCCTCCCCTACTCTTCTGTCTTCCGTGTTGGTGGGGGAGGGGGATAGTTCTTGTTCCAAGAACTCCTTGGTTCTTCCAATTCTAGTTAATAAACTTGACGCTCCAGAGAGATGCATCACACTCTGCTTCGCGTCGTCCCTGCACAGAATTGGGGCTGTGCATTTTCCAGTGAGACAGGCGTGCAGCCAAGGAGCGCTTGGCGGTAGTCAGAACAACTAAAGGGAAAAATGACCTAAGAGAATTAGCACAGTGACTCCCAACAGCAACAACTGCTGCACTGCAGGGCAGAAATGCAGAAAGTGTGTATTACCTTCCTGCACTACCATTCCCGAACATTTTCAGAAGGGCCGAGGGGAACTTTTGGTCCCTGCGGCCTGTGTTAATTACAACAGAGAGGCCCATTAATACACAAATTTATACACAAATCCATATATACATGTATAGCCACTTAAGTTTTTAAACTCTTCATTGAAGTTATATAACTCATTGATTTTCACAAACTAAAAGTAAGTATCTTGCACCCAGATCATGAAAGAAAATATTACCATGGTACCAGTGCCCCAGAAGTCCCCCTTTGCTCCTTTCTAGACAATAGCCACCCCACATATCCTGTCTTAAAATTGCAGAGAGCAGTTTCTGTAATGCTTATATTGTTAAAAATTGTACCGTACTATCTATCCTGTCTTATATCTGTGTTTATGAGATTTCATTTTTGTGATTTATCTGAATTTGTTCCAGTACTATGTAGGATTTCACTGTGTATGAAAATACAGTGAACTTTATTGGAAAGCAGTTTGGGAGCATATATAAAAGCTGAAGATATACATATTCTGTAACTGTGAAATCCCACTACTAATTATATATTGACCAGAAATGTACACATGTGTTCAACATGTATAGTTTGAAATTGGACATTGAAAACTAGCTCTTAGAATTTTGAGTAACCACATTCAAATTCATGATTATGATCTGTTTGTAATATCTCCTTTTGCCTAGATGTATTTATTTAAAAATTTTAAATTTTATTGGAACTTAAAAAAAAACCTAGTTTACCTATTTTTCTCATCCCTCCCCCCCCCCCCGCCCCACCTCTTAAAACCACCCATTTGTTCTCTGTATCTATGTTGATAGAAGGGCGCTCTTTCTATTGAAATATTAGAAATGTAGGAGAAAATTAGTGGTTTTATAGATTCGCTAAAGGGAAGGTGAAGGAATGACCTCCTGATGACTTCCTTGTATCAAAAAAAAAAAAAAAAATGTAAGGGCAACTTCATCAGTTGAAAATAAGGCAGAGAGATGATAGACTGGAGGTTTAGGGCTGAGGAAAAGATATGAGATAGTCATCATGGGTAGTTAATGAATGACTTCTTTAGGGAAATACAGGCTAGAAATGCCCAGTGATGTTACTCATTTGAGGCTGAAGAGCATGAATCTGTAGGAAGATAACTTCATCGAGTTGTGAGAGATCTCAAGCAACACCAGGCTGCTTAGAAGTAAATGTGGGGTGTTAAATGGTTGGGTTCATCTAGATGTGCAATTATTCCACATGATGGGGATGAAGATTCATGATGGGAAACAGGGACCAGGAAATGAAAGTGTCTTATAATTCATTTATATAAAAAATATATTAGGGAAAATCATATCATATACAATGAATGTCTTGATTATAAAACTGTGGGGATGTTGAACTGAAGGTGAGTTCTAGCATCATGAAGCTTTGTAGCGCTCTTCTGGATACACTCAGGAAAAGCAGGATGTTGCCACTTGTGGAAACTGCCTTGTTGTGAATCCATTCTGCTGTATTTATAGCCACAATGAACCCATTTGCGGTGATACCAAGGACGCATTCAGTGCCTATAATTATTCACATCAAAATGATGCGAGATGGTGACAATTGATTTTCTGGGGGATTGCAGGTTTCGGTCATCCTGAGTTGTTGCTTCTCTTTGGTGTCTGAGGAAAATGTCTCCCTAGCGTGTGATGGGCAGATTTGTGATAGCTCCCACTATTCATGTCACCAGAAGCAGCAGTTGATGCATCATTTCCCAATCTACTCCATTTGTTTACTTTAGAACTCTTAGTTGTAAGTCTGGAGATGCAAATGATGGAAGGAGTTGTTTTCTAATCCTCTCCCGTGTCCTTTCGGATGCCCTGGGGTGTGAGTTCAATCGTGGGGCCCAGGGAGGAACTTGAGTAGACGCTCCTTTGTGAATCACTGACATAGTCTTGAGAGCTGTGTTCTTGAGTAGCTCTAGTTAAGTCAACCATCCGTTCACTAAGTCACCGGATAACTGCGTGTCACTTGTGACCGCAGGGAACTGATTGAAAGTAATAATAACTTCAAATATTTATAGCTATGAGCTAGGCCCTGTCCAGACACTTTATACATTATCATGAAATTTAAGCCTTACAACAACCCTCTGCAGAATGTACTTTTATTATCTCCATTTTCCAGGGGAGGAAACTGAGGCTAAATAACTTGTCCAAAGTCAAAGAGGGAGAGGGAGACGGAGAAGGAGAGAGAGAGAGTTGGGATTCAAACCCGAGTCACATGGTCCCAGAGTCCTTGTTCTTACCCACTATGTTATACTACCTACCCCTGTGGATCCTTTTGTGTGCACCAAAGACTGAAGGCAGGGTTGGCTTAACTGTAACTTTTTATCCTGTTGGTCTTTTGTGATGCCCTCAGGGCTTAAGGGAAGAATAATTGAGTTGGAAAAAAACCCACCTGTGAGATTTCTTTTTTCACTCCTCACACAGAACACTTTACTTTGGACACTTCTGGTCACTAAACACGTGTGGTTTTTTTTTTTTTCCCCACAGCAAACAATTCTGCAACGCTGTCTCGGTGCCCTACCATTTAACTCAATTCTGACACTATCTACCTGGAGATGACATCAGATCCACAGGTTTAGGGCTCAGTCCCACCAGACTGCCCTCCATTTCAGATGCCAATCCCAAGTCTGGGTTGTCACCTGGACTTATTGGTTATAAGTTAGAGTTATGACCCTCTTTTTGGTTTCAGTTAATTTGCTGGAGTGGCTCACGGAGCTCAGGAAAACAGCTTATTTACATTTACCGATTTCTTATAAAAGGTTATGATCGTAGATGAACACCCAGACGGAAGAGATGCATAGAGCAAGGTCGTGGGAAGGGGCATGGAGCTTCCACGCCCCCTTTGGGGTACCACACCCCGAGCACCTCATGTGTTCACCAGTCTGAAAGCTCTTTGAACCCAGTCCTTTTGGGTTTTAATGGAGGCTTTGTTACATAGGTGCAGTTGATTAAATCATTGGCCATTGGTTATTGTTTCAACCTCCAGCCTCTCCCCCTTTCGTGGAAACCTGGGGGTGGGACTGAAAGTTCCAACCTTGTATTCGCCCTCGGTTTTCCTGGCAATCAGTCCGCACCCTTAGGTGTGTTCCAAAAGTCACCTTGTTAACATAACAAAGGCATTTTTGTTGATCTCCTCACTGAGGAAATTCCAAGGGTTTTAGGAGCTCTGTGCGGGGCAGGGGGGGGGGGGCGGGAAGGGGACAAAGACCAAATGTATTTCTTATGATAAATCACAATAGCACAATAGTAAAGCAAGAAGACACTGATTTTCTGAGACAAACCTCTTGTACAAAATAAATTGAGAGATAATAAATCTCTATATAAAAATGATTGTACACACACACACTTATATGCCCACAAACACATATTTACCTTTCATTTTAAAGAAATCACTAGGAAAATAAGGGTTGAAGGAAAAGTTCCTTGCTCCTTTACAAGGTAGGCAAATCAACATAGGGTAAAAATAATACCCCGAGTCACCTAATCTATTTTGGAAGAGTAAAACCAAAAGAGATGAAGAATCAGTTTTATCTTGGGGAAGTTGTTTCTGATTTTAAAATGTAAGCACGATACACATGATGATAAAATGGACTTCTCAGAACAAATGAACTTTTATGAGTGTACATAACGCTAAAGTAATGATAATGAAGTAATTCAAATAAAGGGAAGGTTGGTGTGTGAGATGTCTCCAAAATTTTTCATAATATTTGGTTTTCCCTTTACTTAGGACTTCTTTTAAACAAGGCGAAAACTTAAGGTTTTCTGGCCTGTTTTGGACAAGTTGTTATGAATTTTAGCATCTCATCTTTAAATCTCTCTTCTTGAACTCCAAATGTTTCCCTCGATTACAGTGTACAGTAATAAACAACTGCTACTCTCTGCTTGTTCCCACCCACTTGTACAAGTAAGTCTGTAGTATTTCAGGACCTCTGATTTGGTTTTCAAGAGGCTTTTTCTTGTCACTGGCTCTCCTCCATTTCTGCTGACCCAGGCTTCCAAGAGTGTGAGGGATAATGGGATACACTCTCCGAAGAGTTTGATGCCTCTCTTTTTATTTGTTTTGCTCATCACTGCATTAAAAACATAAAATTCTAACTGAGTACATTTGAAGATCGAATTGGCTTTATTCAGTGATTTATGAATCGGGCAGCATCCCATTGAGCAAGTAGAAAGGAGCTCTGCGGAGCTGTAAAAAATGCAAGAACTTTACAGGCAGGAGGGGGCAGAAAAGGGAAGTTTCTAGCTAAGAGTGGATTGTTTCAGGCAGGGTCACCTGCCTTTTGGGGGAAGGTGGGGGGGGGGTCACCCCTCTAGTGCTGACCAGGTAATTCCAGATCTATTGGTGAAAGGTCCCATTCCTGAGAGCGGCTGAAACTGCAATTAGGTTCGCTGTTAAGTCTTGGTTTGCTGACGTGGGACTTAGCACAAGTGACTCCATTTGGGGTTTGTTGTTTCTTTACTAACAACTGTATCTCATTCCTAGCGCTTAACCCCAGTACCTAGATACTTGCTGGTGAATGGATGACCAGACCAGTGAATTCAGAATTTCAGAGAAGTTCTTTATAATGAGAGACAGGCAGAGAAATGGCAGTTCTACCACCCAGTAAGTTTTGAACTCTTGCAGGTCTGATGCCCAAATCAAGCGTGGGAACGTGAACAGTGAGACTGAGTGAAAACACAGCAGTTCTTTGTGTTTCTGTTAGAGAAACACTGGTGGGAGACAGAGGACAAAGGAAGGAGACACAGGACTGGAGTGACCTCGGCTGGGGGCGGGGTTTCACAGTGTTGGGTGCTGCAGAGAGGTAGTCAGCAGGAGCAGGGGCTGTGTACGTCATCAGAGGCATTTTTTATTTTATTTTTTTTTGTTTTGATTGACGTATAGTTGATTTACAATCTTGTGCCAATCTGCTGTATGGCAAAGTGACTCAGTTATACACATATAGACATTCTTTTTTTATATTCTTTTCCATTACAGTTTTATCACAGGATATTGACTCTAGTTCCCTGTGCTGTAGAGTAGGACCTTGTTGTTTATCCCTCCTATATATAATAGTTTACATCTGCTAATGCCACACTCCCAGCCCTTCCCTCTCCCACCCCCCTCCTCCTTGGCAACCACAAGTCTGTTCTCTATGTCTGTGAGTCTGTTGCTGTTTCATAGATAGGTTCATTTGTGCCATACTTTAGATTCCACATGTAAGTGGTATCACATGGTATTTGTCTTTCTCTTTCTGACTTACTTCACTTAATAATCTCTAGTTGCATCCATGTTGCTGAAATCATCAAAGGCATTTTAGAAGAGGCTCTGCTTGCCATAGCTTCTGGCAGCGTTGCTTCCTACAGTGGAAAGAAGAATGTTGTTGATGGGAATTCCCAAAGTTAGGCTAAAGTGGGGGTGAAGTAACTTTTCTAGGTGAAGAGGTGATCTTTTTTTTTTTCTTTTTGATTTCTATGTGTGTTTTATTATATATTAGTCTCTTAAATCAAATAGAAGACAAAAAGTGGAGCTACAAACCAAAGTTACAACAGTACTAGCTTTTCTCGTCGCCCGTCTGTCTACTTTTACCAGAGGTCTTTATTTCTTCATAAGGCTTTGAGCTACTTGTCCAGGGTCCTTGACTGCAACCTGAAGAACTCCCTGTGGCAGGCGGGTCTGGTGGTTAAGAACTCTCTCAACTCTTGATTAACTGGGAATGTCTTGATTTCTCCCTCATTTTCGAAGGAAAGTTTTGCTAGATACAGGATTCTTGGTTGACGGTTTCTTTCCTTCCACACTTCAAGTACATTGAGTCATGCCATCTGGCCTCCGAGGCTCCTGATGAGAAATCTGCTCAATGACCTTCCTGGCAAACCTTCTCTCAGCTTCATAGACTTTCGTAATGTACCGTATCATGTCTTATGCAACAGAACATTTTGTATAGTATCGTGAAGTCAGTTAAGTTGTAACGTTATTTTTTTTTTTAATTAGTTAATTTATTTTTGGCTGTGTTGGATCTTCGTTTCTGTGCGAGGGCTTTCTCTAGTTGCGGCAAGCGGGGGCCGCTCTTCATCGCGGTGCGCGGGCCTCTCACTATCGCGGCCTCTCTTGATGCGGAGCACAGGCTCCAGACGCGCAGGCTCCAGACGCGCAGGCTCAGCAGTTGTGGCTCACGGGCCCAGTCGCTCCGCGGCCTGTGGGATCCTCCCAGACCAGGGCTCGAACCCGTGTCCCCTGCATCGACAGGCAGACTCTCAACCACTGCGCCACCAGGGAAGCCCAGTAACGTTATTTTGAGACCAGAATTTAAGGAAAAGGAATTGAACATTTCAAGTGTAGACATTATGAGGTCTCTAAAATTATTACGCATTTTCAAACTAGAAATAAAAAGGCCACTGAAGTATCCTGCAGATTTTTATTTATAACAAAGTGAATAGCAATATCTAATAACACACGTAAAGAAAACTTTCTTTGGGATCCTTTTTCCTAAGTGTAAAGGGGCCTTGAACTCAAAAAGTGAGAAAACCACTGTGGTGTACCCCCAGCGGTGATGGGTCCATTTCTTGCTCTGACCTCAGAGTGCACCATTGTGATGTACTTCACAAAGCCCTATGAAAGAGAAAGGTGGGCCCAGGTTTTTGGTCCTTAGAGCCCAGGAAGCTGCTTTTGGTGACCTGACGGCCTTGGACCTACAGTTAGCTTGTGTTTTCCTTGTTTGTGCCATTTTGTTGATTTTCGTGTCTCTTTTCTCTACTCTTTTTTATTTGTGTCATTGTTCTTTCTACAGTTAGCATAGTGAGTATTGTTGGTATAGTTAATACTTGATTAGCATAGTTAGTGTAGTTAGTACTAGTTAGCGCTGTTGGTACAGTTAGCGTAGTTAGCGTTGTTAGTAGAGACAGCATACTTAGCCCTGTTAGTACAGTTAGCATTGTTAGTTAGCGTAGTTAGCGTTGCTCGGTAGTGCTGTCAGTCAGTGTGGTTAGCAGATCACCAGGATGCAGGGCCTCACAGCCAAATCTGCTGGCAAGAAGGCTCATATTGATGACTTCCGGATCCTCCACACCATTGGTGAAGGCACCTTCGGTAAAGTGAAGTTGGCCCGGCACATTCTGACCGGGACACGGGTGGCTGTGAAGGTCATAGAGAAAAGGCGTCAGAGCTTCTCAAGTGTCCAGGCACTTTTCCGGGAAGTGTGCAGTCTGAAGGCTCTGAATCACCCCAATATTGTGAAACTGCTGGGGGTGATTGACACAGAGGAGACATTTTTCGTGGTGTTGGAGTACCTCCGTTGGGGGGACATGTACCGCTATTTGAAGATCCATGGCCGTATGACAGAGGCGGAGGCCCGAGGCCCGTTCCAGCAGCTGGTCTCCGCCCTGCAGCACTGCCACCGGAGGGGCATCGTGCACCGGGACCTGAAGCCACCGAGCCTCCTCTTTGATTCCAAGATGAATATCAAACTTACAGACTTTGGCCTCAGCAACAAGTGTGATGACATTTTCCCACTGGACACGATCTGCGGCACACCCCCTTATGCTGCCCCGGAACTCTTCCTGGGGCAGAGCTCCAGCGGCCCTGCGGTGGACGTGTGGAGCCTGGGAGTAGTGCTGTACACCATGGTAACTGGGTCCCGGCCCTTTGTGGGAAAAGACTTCCAGGAGCTGCGGAAGCAAGTCCTACGAGGGCAATACCCCATCCCACCTTATCTGTCTTTGGAGATAAGGGATCTGTTACAAAAAATGATTGCCCTCAACCCCAGTGACAGAGGCACCTTACGTGACCTCATGAGGCATCCGTGGGTCAACATGGGCCAGAAGGAGCCACTCCAGCCACCCTGTGAAAAGGACCGGGAGGTGACAATGGTGAGGACTCCGGGCTTGACTTGCGACCAGATCCAGGACACTGGGACAGGCCGTGTGAGCGCCAAGAAACCCAAGGTGGAGGTCTCCATCATAACTCTGAAGCCCTTCTCTTGCGGGGACCTCTGTGGCAGTGAACTTGAGCCTTCTCCAAGCCCTGTGGTGTCCTCCCTGCAAACCAGGTGGCTCTACCACAGAAAAGATGTGCCGCTGCAGGAAGAGCAGCAGGCAGGGCAGAAGACCGGTGAGTCTGCCTGTCCCCCACCCAGCCTGGAGGCGAGGACTGCCACCCCCAGCCCAGCCCCCCAGTGTGGCACTGGGACATCCACCTCCAGCAGCAGCAGGATTGGAGCCCCAGAGGGAAGCAGCTGCCCCCTGGGTGTGTCCAACACTGGAAGGTCCTCCCACGCTGGGCAGCCTGAGAGTGTGTCCTCATCCACTGTCTCTGGCCAGAGCCAGAAAAAGCAAGGGGTGGCTGGGAGAATCTGGAACTTTATTTTGAAACATCTTTGTTGCAAGCTGCCCAGCATGAGGCGTCATAATAAAGTGAGCCCATGTGAACCCCATGGATGACCGAGGCAGGAAGGTCGGGCCGCCGCGCTCCCTGGGGCCCGGTGCAGGGGAAGAGGAGTGTGTTCTCTGCACGGCCTTCAGAAGCATCGTATCCAAGACCCTGGCCAGCTCAGAGGATGGTCCGGAGCAGCCCGGGCGACCGAAAGCGAGGCCACCGTGGCTGCAGGTCTGCCCCTCAACCCCCACCTGGGTGAAACTTGAGAGACTGGACTGTCATTCCTGGGGCACGTCTCCCCTCCCCTACTCTTCTGTCTTCCGTGTTGGTGGGGGAGGGGGATAGTTCTTGTTCCAAGAACTCCTTGGTTCTTCCAATTCTAGTTAATAAACTTGACGCTCCAGAGAGATGCATCACACTCTGCTTCGCGTCGTCCCTGCACAGAATTGGGGCTGTGCATTTTCCAGTGAGACAGGCGTGCAGCCATGGAGCGCTTGGCGGTAGTCAGAACAACTAAAGGGAAAAATGACCTAAGAGAATTAGCACAGTGACTCCCAACAGCAACAACTGCTGCACTGCAGGGCAGAAATGCAGAAAGTGTGTATTACCTTCCTGCACTACCATTCCCGAACATTTTCAGAAGGGCCGAGGGGAACTTTTGGTCCCTGCGGCCTGTGTTAATTACAACAGAGAGGCCCATTAATACACAAATTTATACACAAATCCATATATACATGTATAGCCACTTAAGTTTTTAAACTCTTCATTGAAGTTATATAACTCATTGATTTTCACAAACTAAAAGTAAGTATCTTGCACCCAGATCATGAAAGAAAATATTACCATGGTACCAGTGCCCCAGAAGTCCCCCTTTGCTCCTTTCTAGACAATAGCCACCCCACATATCCTGTCTTAAAATTGCAGAGAGCAGTTTCTGTAATGCTTATATTGTTAAAAATTGTACCGTACTATCTATCCTGTCTTATATCTGTGTTTATGAGATTTCATTTTTGTGATTTATCTGAATTTGTTCCAGTACTATGTAGGATTTCACTGTGTATGAAAATACAGTGAACTTTATTGGAAAGCAGTTTGGGAGCATATATAAAAGCTGAAGATATACATATTCTGTAACTGTGAAATCCCACTACTAATTATATATTGACCAGAAATGTACACATGTGTTCAACATGTATAGTTCGAAATTGGACATTGAAAACTAGCTCTTAGAATTTTGAGTAACCACATTCAAATTCATGATTATGATCTGTTTGTAATATCTCCTTTTGCCTAGATGTATTTATTTAAAAATTTTAAATTTTATTGGAACTTAAAAAAAAACCTAGTTTACCTATTTTTCTCATCCCTCCCCCCCCCGCCCCACCTCTTAAAACCACCCATTTGTTCTCTGTATCTATGTTGATAGAAGGGCGCTCTTTCTATTGAAATATTAGAAATGTAGGAGAAAATTAGTGGTTTTATAGATTCGCTAAAGGGAAGGTGAAGGAATGACCTCCTGATGACTTCCTTGTATCAAAAAAAAAAAAAAAAATGTAAGGGCAACTTCATCAGTTGAAAATAAGGCAGAGAGATGATAGACTGGAGGTTTAGGGCTGAGGAAAAGATATGAGATAGTCATCATGGGTAGTTAATGAATGACTTCTTTAGGGAAATACAGGCTAGAAATGCCCAGTGATGTTACTCATTTGAGGCTGAAGAGCATGAATCTGTAGGAAGATAACTTCATCGAGTTGTGAGAGATCTCAAGCAACACCAGGCTGCTTAGAAGTAAATGTGGGGTGTTAAATGGTTGGGTTCATCTAGATGTGCAATTATTCCACATGATGGGGATGAAGATTCATGATGGGAAACAGGGACCAGGAAATGAAAGTGTCTTATAATTCATTTATATAAAAAATATATTAGGGAAAATCATATCATATACAATGAATGTCTTGATTATAAAACTGTGGGGATGTTGAACTGAAGGTGAGTTCTAGCATCATGAAGCTTTGTAGCGCTCTTCTGGATACACTCAGGAAAAGCAGGATGTTGCCACTTGTGGAAAGTGCCTTGTTGTGAATCCATTCTGCTGTATTTATAGCCACAATGAACCCATTTGCGGTGATACCAAGGACGCATTCAGTGCCTATAATTATTCACATCAAAATGATGCGAGATGGTGACAATTGATTTTCTGGGGGATTGCAGGTTTCGGTCATCCTGAGTTGTTGCTTCTCTTTGGTGTCTGAGGAAAATGTCTCCCTAGCGTGTGATGGGCAGATTTGTGATAGCTCCCACTATTCATGTCACCAGAAGCAGCAGTTGATGCATCATTTCCCAATCTACTCCATTTGTTTACTTTAGAACTCTTAGTTGTAAGTCTGGAGATGCAAATGATGGAAGGAGTTGTTTTCTAATCCTCTCCCGTGTCCTTTCGGATGCCCTGGGGTGTGAGTTCAATCGTGGGGCCCAGGGAGGAACTTGAGTAGACGCTCCTTTGTGAATCACTGACATAGTCTTGAGAGCTGTGTTCTTGAGTAGCTCTAGTTAAGTCAACCATCCGTTCACTAAGTCACCGGATAACTGCGTGTCACTTGTGACCGCAGGGAACTGATTGAAAGTAATAATAACTTCAAATATTTATAGCTATGAGCTAGGCCCTGTCCAGACACTTTATACATATCATGAAATTTAAGCCTTACAACAACCCTCTGCAGAATGTACTTTTATTATCTCCATTTTCCAGGGGAGGAAACTGAGGCTAAATAACTTGTCCAAAGTCAAAGAGGGAGAGGGAGACGGAGAAGGAGAGAGAGAGAGTTGGGATTCAAACCCGAGTCACATGGTCCCAGAGTCCTTGTTCTTACCCACTATGTTATACTACCTACCCCTGTGGATCCTTTTGTGTGCACCAAAGACTGAAGGCAGGGTTGGCTTAACTGTAACTTTTTATCCTGTTGGTCTTTTGTGATGCCCTCAGGGCTTAAGGGAAGAATAATTGAGTTGGAAAAAAACCCACCTGTGAGATTTCTTTTTTCACTCCTCACACAGAACACTTTACTTTGGACACTTCTGGTCACTAAACACGTGTGTTTTTTTTTTTTTTCCCCCACAGCAAACAATTCTGCAACGCTGTCTCGGTGCCCTACCATTTAACTCAATTCTGACACTATCTACCTGGAGATGACATCAGATCCACAGGTTTAGGGCTCAGTCCCACCAGACTGCCCTCCATTTCAGATGCCAATCCCAAGTCTGGGTTGTCACCTGGACTTATTGGTTATAAGTTAGAGTTATGACCCTCTTTTTGGTTTCAGTTAATTTGCTGGAGTGGCTCACGGAGCTCAGGAAAACAGCTTATTTACATTTACCGATTTCTTATAAAAGGTTATGATCGTAGATGAACACCCAGACGGAAGAGATGCATAGAGCAAGGTCGTGGGAAGGGGCATGGAGCTTCCACGCCCCCTTTGGGGTACCACACCCCGAGCACCTCATGTGTTCACCAGTCTGAAAGCTCTTTGAACCCAGTCCTTTTGGGTTTTAATGGAGGCTTTGTTACATAGGTGCAGTTGATTAAATCATTGGCCATTGGTTATTGTTTCAACCTCCAGCCTCTCCCCCTTTCGTGGAAACCTGGGGGTGGGACTGAAAGTTCCAACCTTGTATTCGCCCTCGGTTTTCCTGGCAATCAGTCCGCACCCTTAGGTGTGTTCCAAAAGTCACCTTGTTAACATAACAAAGGCATTTTTGTTGATCTCCTCACTGAGGAAATTCCAAGGGTTTTAGGAGCTCTGTGAGGGGCAGGGGGGGGGGGCGGGAAGGGGACAAAGACCAAATGTATTTCTTATGATAAATCACAATAGCACAATAGTAAAGCAAGAAGACACTGATTTTCTGAGACAAACCTCTTGTACAAAATAAATTGAGAGATAATAAATCTCTATATAAAAATGATTGTACACACACACACTTATATGCCCACAAACACATATTTACCTTTCATTTTAAAGAAATCACTAGGAAAATAAGGGTTGAAGGAAAAGTTCCTTGCTCCTTTACAAGGTAGGCAAATCAACATAGGGTAAAAATAATACCCCGAGTCACCTAATCTATTTTGGAAGAGTAAAACCAAAAGAGATGAAGAATCAGTTTTATCTTGGGGAAGTTGTTTCTGATTTTAAAATGTAAGCACGATACACATGATGATAAAATGGACTTCTCAGAACAAATGAACTTTTATGAGTGTACATAACGCTAAAGTAATGATAATGAAGTAATTCAAATAAAGGGAAGGTTGGTGTGTGAGATGTCTCCAAAATTTTTCATAATATTTGGTTTTCCCTTTACTTAGGACTTCTTTTAAACAAGGCGAAAACTTAAGGTTTTCTGGCCTGTTTTGGACAAGTTGTTATGAATTTTAGCATCTCATCTTTAAATCTCTCTTCTTGAACTCCAAATGTTTCCCTCGATTACAGTGTACAGTAATAAACAACTGCTACTCTCTGCTTGTTCCCACCCACTTGTACAAGTAAGTCTGTAGTATTTCAGGACCTCTGATTTGGTTTTCAAGAGGCTTTTTCTTGTCACTGGCTCTCCTCCATTTCTGCTGACCCAGGCTTCCAAGAGTGTGAGGGATAATGGGATACACTCTCCGAAGAGTTTGATGCCTCTCTTTTTATTTGTTTTGCTCATCACTGCATTAAAAACATAAAATTCTAACTGAGTACATTTGAAGATCGAATTGGCTTTATTCAGTGATTTATGAATCGGGCAGCATCCCATTGAGCAAGTAGAAAGGAGCTCTGCGGAGCTGTAAAAAATGCAAGAACTTTACAGGCAGGAGGGGGCAGAAAAGGGAAGTTTCTAGCTAAGAGTGGATTGTTTCAGGCAGGGTCACCTGCCTTTTGGGGGAAGGTGGGGGGGGGGTCACCCCTCTAGTGCTGACCAGGTAATTCCAGATCTATTGGTGAAAGGTCCCATTCCTGAGAGCGGCTGAAACTGCAATTAGGTTCGCTGTTAAGTCTTGGTTTGCTGACGTGGGACTTAGCACAAGTGACTCCATTTGGGGTTTGTTGTTTCTTTACTAACAACTGTATCTCATTCCTAGCGCTTAACCCCAGTACCTAGATACTTGCTGGTGAATGGATGACCAGACCAGTGAATTCAGAATTTCAGAGAAGTTCTTTATAATGAGAGACAGGCAGAGAAATGGCAGTTCTACCACCCAGTAAGTTTTGAACTCTTGCAGGTCTGATGCCCAAATCAAGCGTGGGAACGTGAACAGTGAGACTGAGTGAAAACACAGCAGTTCTTTGTGTTTCTGTTAGAGAAACACTGGTGGGAGACAGAGGACAAAGGAAGGAGACACAGGACTGGAGTGACCTCGGCTGGGGGCGGGGTTTCACAGTGTTGGGTGCTGCAGAGAGGTAGTCAGCAGGAGCAGGGGCTGTGTACGTCATCAGAGGCATTTTTTATTTTATTTTTTTTTGTTTTGATTGACGTATAGTTGATTTACAATCTTGTGCCAATCTGCTGTATGGCAAAGTGACTCAGTTATACACATATAGACATTCTTTTTTTATATTCTTTTCCATTACAGTTTTATCACAGGATATTGACTCTAGTTCCCTGTGCTGTAGAGTAGGACCTTGTTGTTTATCCCTCCTATATATAATAGTTTACATCTGCTAATGCCACACTCCCAGCCCTTCCCTCTCCCACCCCCCTCCTCCTTGGCAACCACAAGTCTGTTCTCTATGTCTGTGAGTCTGTTGCTGTTTCATAGATAGGTTCATTTGTGCCATACTTTAGATTCCACATGTAAGTGGTATCACATGGTATTTGTCTTTCTCTTTCTGACTTACTTCACTTAATAATCTCTAGTTGCATCCATGTTGCTGCAATCATCAAAGGCATTTTAGAAGAGGCTCTGCTTGCCATAGCTTCTGGCAGCGTTGCTTCCTACAGTGGAAAGAAGAATGTTGTTGATGGGAATTCCCAAAGTTAGGCTAAAGTGGGGGTGAAGTAACTTTTCTAGGTGAAGAGGTGATCTTTTTTTTTTTCTTTTTGATTTCTATGTGTGTTTTATTATATATTAGTCTCTTAAATCAAATAGAAGACAAAAAGTGGAGCTACAAACCAAAGTTACAACAGTACTAGCTTTTCTCGTCGCCCGTCTGTCTACTTTTACCAGAGGTCTTTATTTCTTCATAAGGCTTTGAGCTACTTGTCCAGGGTCCTTGACTGCAACCTGAAGAACTCCCTGTGGCAGGCGGGTCTGGTGGTTAAGAACTCTCTCAACTCTTGATTAACTGGGAATGTCTTGATTTCTCCCTCATTTTCGAAGGAAAGTTTTGCTAGATACAGGATTCTTGGTTGACGGTTTCTTTCCTTCCACACTTCAAGTGCATTGAGTCATGCCATCTGGCCTCCGAGGCTCCTGATGAGAAATCTGCTCAATGACCTTCCTGGCAAACCTTCTCTCAGCTTCATAGACTTTCGTAATGTACCGTATCATGTCTTATGCAACAGAACATTTTGTATAGTATCGTGAAGTCAGTTAAGTTGTAACGTTATTTTTTTTTTTTAATTAGTTAATTTATTTTTGGCTGTGTTGGATCTTCGTTTCTGTGCGAGGGCTTTCTCTAGTTGCGGCAAGCGGGGGCCGCTCTTCATCGCGGTGCGCGGGCCTCTCACTATCGCGGCCTCTCTTGATGCGGAGCACAGGCTCCAGACGCGCAGGCTCCAGACGCGCAGGCTCAGCAGTTGTGGCTCACGGGCCCAGTCGCTCCGCGGCCTGTGGGATCCTCCCAGACCAGGGCTCGAACCCGTGTCCCCTGCATCGACAGGCAGACTCTCAACCACTGCGCCACCAGGGAAGCCCAGTAACGTTATTTTGAGACCAGAATTTAAGGAAAAGGAATTGAACATTTCAAGTGTAGACATTATGAGGTCTCTAAAATTATTACGCATTTTCAAACTAGAAATAAAAAGGCCACTGAAGTATCCTGCAGATTTTTATTTATAACAAAGTGAATACCAATATCTAATAACACACGTAAAGAAAACTTTCTTTGGGATCCTTTTTCCTAAGTGTAAAGGGGCCTTGAACTCAAAAAGTGAGAAAACCACTGTGGTGTACCCCCAGCGGTGATGGGTCCATTTCTTGCTCTGACCTCAGAGTGCACCATTGTGATGTACTTCACAAAGCCCTATGAAAGAGAAAGGTGGGCCCAGGTTTTTGGTCCTTAGAGCCCAGGAAGCTGCTTTTGGTGACCTGACGGCCTTGGACCTACAGTTAGCTTGTGTTTTCCTTGTTTGTGCCATTTTGTTGATTTTCGTGTCTCTTTTCTCTACTCTTTTTTATTTGTGTCATTGTTCTTTCTACAGTTAGCATAGTGAGTATTGTTGGTATAGTTAATACTTGATTAGCATAGTTAGTGTAGTTAGTACTAGTTAGCGCTGTTGGTACAGTTAGCGTAGTTAGCGTTGTTAGTAGAGACAGCATACTTAGCCCTGTTAGTACAGTTAGCATTGTTAGTTAGCGTAGTTAGCGTTGCTCGGTAGTGCTGTCAGTCAGTGTGGTTAGCAGATCACCAGGATGCAGGGCCTCACAGCCAAATCTGCTGGCAAGAAGGCTCATATTGATGACTTCCGGATCCTCCACACCATTGGTGAAGGCACCTTCGGTAAAGTGAAGTTGGCCCGGCACATTCTGACCGGGACACGGGTGGCTGTGAAGGTCATAGAGAAAAGGCGTCAGAGCTTCTCAAGTGTCCAGGCACTTTTCCGGGAAGTGTGCAGTCTGAAGGCTCTGAATCACCCCAATATTGTGAAACTGCTGGGGGTGATTGACACAGAGGAGACATTTTTCGTGGTGTTGGAGTACCTCCGTTGGGGGGACATGTACCGCTATTTGAAGATCCATGGCCGTATGACAGAGGCGGAAGCCCGAGGCCCGTTCCAGCAGCTGGTCTCCGCCCTGCAGCACTGCCACCGGAGGGGCATCGTGCACCGGGACCTGAAGCCACCGAGCCTCCTCTTTGATTCCAAGATGAATATCAAACTTACAGACTTTGGCCTCAGCAACAAGTGTGATGACATTTTCCCACTGGACACGATCTGCGGCACACCCCCTTATGCTGCCCCGGAACTCTTCCTGGGGCAGAGCTCCAGCGGCCCTGCGGTGGACGTGTGGAGCCTGGGAGTAGTGCTGTACACCATGGTAACTGGGTCCCGGCCCTTTGTGGGAAAAGACTTCCAGGAGCTGCGGAAGCAAGTCCTACGAGGGCAATACCCCATCCCACCTTATCTGTCTTTGGAGATAAGGGATCTGTTACAAAAAATGATTGCCCTCAACCCCAGTGACAGAGGCACCTTACGTGACCTCATGAGGCATCCGTGGGTCAACATGGGCCAGAAGGAGCCACTCCAGCCACCCTGTGAAAAGGACCGGGAGGTGACAATGGTGAGGACTCCGGGCTTGACTTGCGACCAGATCCAGGACACTGGGACAGGCCGTGTGAGCGCCAAGAAACCCAAGGTGGAGGTCTCCATCATAACTCTGAAGCCCTTCTCTTGCGGGGACCTCTGTGGCAGTGAACTTGAGCCTTCTCCAAGCCCTGTGGTGTCCTCCCTGCAAACCAGGTGGCTCTACCACAGAAAAGATGTGCCGCTGCAGGAAGAGCAGCAGGCAGGGCAGAAGACCGGTGAGTCTGCCTGTCCCCCACCCAGCCTGGAGGCGAGGACTGCCACCCCCAGCCCAGCCCCCCAGTGTGGCACTGGGACATCCACCTCCAGCAGCAGCAGGATTGGAGCCCCAGAGGGAAGCAGCTGCCCCCTGGGTGTGTCCAACACTGGAAGGTCCTCCCACGCTGGGCAGCCTGAGAGTGTGTCCTCATCCACTGTCTCTGGCCAGAGCCAGAAAAAGCAAGGGGTGGCTGGGAGAATCTGGAACTTTATTTTGAAACATCTTTGTTGCAAGCTGCCCAGCATGAGGCGTCATAATAAAGTGAGCCCATGTGAACCCCATGGATGACCGAGGCAGGAAGGTCAGGCCGCCGCGCTCCCTGGGGCCCGGTGCAGGGGAAGAGGAGTGTGTTCTCTGCACGGCCTTCAGAAGCATCGTATCCAAGACCCTGGCCAGCTCAGAGGATGGTCCGGAGCAGCCCGGGCGACCGAAAGCGAGGCCACCGTGGCTGCAGGTCTGCCCCTCAACCCCCACCTGGGTGAAACTTGAGAGACTGGACTGTCATTCCTGGGGCACGTCTCCCCTCCCCTACTCTTCTGTCTTCCGTGTTGGTGGGGGAGGGGGATAGTTCTTGTTCCAAGAACTCCTTGGTTCTTCCAATTCTAGTTAATAAACTTGACGCTCCAGAGAGATGCATCACACTCTGCTTCGCGTCGTCCCTGCACAGAATTGGGGCTGTGCATTTTCCAGTGAGACAGGCGTGCAGCCAAGGAGCGCTTGGCGGTAGTCAGAACAACTAAAGGGAAAAATGACCTAAGAGAATTAGCACAGTGACTCCCAACAGCAACAACTGCTGCACTGCAGGGCAGAAATGCAGAAAGTGTGTATTACCTTCCTGCACTACCATTCCCGAACATTTTCAGAAGGGCCGAGGGGAACTTTTGGTCCCTGCGGCCTGTGTTAATTACAACAGAGAGGCCCATTAATACACAAATTTATACACAAATCCATATATACATGTATAGCCACTTAAGTTTTTAAACTCTTCATTGAAGTTATATAACTCATTGATTTTCACAAACTAAAAGTAAGTATCTTGCACCCAGATCATGAAAGAAAATATTACCATGGTACCAGTGCCCCAGAAGTCCCCCTTTGCTCCTTTCTAGACAATAGCCACCCCACATATCCTGTCTTAAAATTGCAGAGAGCAGTTTCTGTAATGCTTATATTGTTAAAAATTGTACCGTACTATCTATCCTGTCTTATATCTGTGTTTATGAGATTTCATTTTTGTGATTTATCTGAATTTGTTCCAGTACTATGTAGGATTTCACTGTGTATGAAAATACAGTGAACTTTATTGGAAAGCAGTTTGGGAGCATATATAAAAGCTGAAGATATACATATTCTGTAACTGTGAAATCCCACTACTAATTATATATTGACCAGAAATGTACACATGTGTTCAACATGTATAGTTCGAAATTGGACATTGAAAACTAGCTCTTAGAATTTTGAGTAACCACATTCAAATTCATGATTATGATCTGTTTGTAATATCTCCTTTTGCCTAGATGTATTTATTTAAAAATTTTAAATTTTATTGGAACTTAAAAAAAAACCTAGTTTACCTATTTTTCTCATCCCTCCCCCCCCCCCCGCCCCACCTCTTAAAACCACCCATTTGTTCTCTGTATCTATGTTGATAGAAGGGCGCTCTTTCTATTGAAATATTAGAAATGTAGGAGAAAATTAGTGGTTTTATAGATTCGCTAAAGGGAAGGTGAAGGAATGACCTCCTGATGACTTCCTTGTATCAAAAAAAAAAAAAAATGTAAGGGCAACTTCATCAGTTGAAAATAAGGCAGAGAGATGATAGACTGGAGGTTTAGGGCTGAGGAAAAGATATGAGATAGTCATCATGGGTAGTTAATGAATGACTTCTTTAGGGAAATACAGGCTAGAAATGCCCAGTGATGTTACTCATTTGAGGCTGAAGAGCATGAATCTGTAGGAAGATAACTTCATCGAGTTGTAAGAGATCTCAAGCAACACCAGGCTGCTTAGAAGTAAATGTGGGGTGTTAAATGGTTGGGTTCATCTAGATGTGCAATTATTCCACATGATGGGGATGAAGATTCATGATGGGAAACAGGGACCAGGAAATGAAAGTGTCTTATAATTCATTTATATAAAAAATATATTAGGGAAAATCATATCATATACAATGAATGTCTTGATTATAAAACTGTGGGGATGTTGAACTGAAGGTGAGTTCTAGCATCATGAAGCTTTGTAGCGCTCTTCTGGATACACTCAGGAAAAGCAGGATGTTGCCACTTGTGGAAACTGCCTTGTTGTGAATCCATTCTGCTGTATTTATAGCCACAATGAACCCATTTGCGGTGATACCAAGGACGCATTCAGTGCCTATAATTATTCACATCAAAATGATGCGAGATGGTGACAATTGATTTTCTGGGGGATTGCAGGTTTCGGTCATCCTGAGTTGTTGCTTCTCTTTGGTGTCTGAGGAAAATGTCTCCCTAGCGTGTGATGGGCAGATTTGTGATAGCTCCCACTATTCATGTCACCAGAAGCAGCAGTTGATGCATCATTTCCCAATCTACTCCATTTGTTTACTTTAGAACTCTTAGTTGTAAGTCTGGAGATGCAAATGATGGAAGGAGTTGTTTTCTAATCCTCTCCCGTGTCCTTTCGGATGCCCTGGGGTGTGAGTTCAATCGTGGGGCCCAGGGAGGAACTTGAGTAGACGCTCCTTTGTGAATCACTGACATAGTCTTGAGAGCTGTGTTCTTGAGTAGCTCTAGTTAAGTCAACCATCCGTTCACTAAGTCACCGGATAACTGCGTGTCACTTGTGACCGCAGGGAACTGATTGAAAGTAATAATAACTTCAAATATTTATAGCTATGAGCTAGGCCCTGTCCAGACACTTTATACATTATCATGAAATTTAAGCCTTACAACAACCCTCTGCAGAATGTACTTTTATTATCTCCATTTTCCAGGGGAGGAAACTGAGGCTAAATAACTTGTCCAAAGTCAAAGAGGGAGAGGGAGACGGAGAAGGAGAGAGAGAGAGTTGGGATTCAAACCCGAGTCACATGGTCCCAGAGTCCTTGTTCTTACCCACTATGTTATACTACCTACCCCTGTGGATCCTTTTGTGTGCACCAAAGACTGAAGGCAGGGTTGGCTTAACTGTAACTTTTTATCCTGTTGGTCTTTTGTGATGCCCTCAGGGCTTAAGGGAAGAATAATTGAGTTGGAAAAAAACCCACCTGTGAGATTTCTTTTTTCACTCCTCACACAGAACACTTTACTTTGGACACTTCTGGTCACTAAACACGTGTGGTTTTTTTTTTTTTCCCCACAGCAAACAATTCTGCAACGCTGTCTCGGTGCCCTACCATTTAACTCAATTCTGACACTATCTACCTGGAGATGACATCAGATCCACAGGTTTAGGGCTCAGTCCCACCAGACTGCCCTCCATTTCAGATGCCAATCCCAAGTCTGGGTTGTCACCTGGACTTATTGGTTATAAGTTAGAGTTATGACCCTCTTTTTGGTTTCAGTTAATTTGCTAGAGTGGCTCACGGAGCTCAGGAAAACAGCTTATTTACATTTACCGATTTCTTATAAAAGGTTATGATCGTAGATGAACACCCAGACGGAAGAGATGCATAGAGCAAGGTCGTGGGAAGGGGCATGGAGCTTCCACGCCCCCTTTGGGGTACCACACCCCGAGCACCTCATGTGTTCACCAGTCTGAAAGCTCTTTGAACCCAGTCCTTTTGGGTTTTAATGGAGGCTTTGTTACATAGGTGCAGTTGATTAAATCATTGGCCATTGGTTATTGTTTCAACCTCCAGCCTCTCCCCCTTTCGTGGAAACCTGGGGGTGGGACTGAAAGTTCCAACCTTGTATTCGCCCTCGGTTTTCCTGGCAATCAGTCCGCACCCTTAGGTGTGTTCCAAAAGTCACCTTGTTAACATAACAAAGGCATTTTTGTTGATCTCCTCACTGAGGAAATTCCAAGGGTTTTAGGAGCTCTGTGAGGGGCAGGGGGGGGGGGCGGGAAGGGGACAAAGACCAAATGTATTTCTTATGATAAATCACAATAGCACAATAGTAAAGCAAGAAGACACTGATTTTCTGAGACAAACCTCTTGTACAAAATAAATTGAGAGATAATAAATCTCTATATAAAAATGATTGTACACACACACACTTATATGCCCACAAACACATATTTACCTTTCATTTTAAAGAAATCACTAGGAAAATAAGGGTTGAAGGAAAAGTTCCTTGCTCCTTTACAAGGTAGGCAAATCAACATAGGGTAAAAATAATACCCCGAGTCACCTAATCTATTTTGGAAGAGTAAAACCAAAAGAGATGAAGAATCAGTTTTATCTTGGGGAAGTTGTTTCTGATTTTAAAATGTAAGCACGATACACATGATGATAAAATGGACTTCTCAGAACAAATGAACTTTTATGAGTGTACATAACGCTAAAGTAATGATAATGAAGTAATTCAAATAAAGGGAAGGTTGGTGTGTGAGATGTCTCCAAAATTTTTCATAATATTTGGTTTTCCCTTTACTTAGGACTTCTTTTAAACAAGGCGAAAACTTAAGGTTTTCTGGCCTGTTTTGGACAAGTTGTTATGAATTTTAGCATCTCATCTTTAAATCTCTCTTCTTGAACTCCAAATGTTTCCCTCGATTACAGTGTACAGTAATAAACAACTGCTACTCTCTGCTTGTTCCCACCCACTTGTACAAGTAAGTCTGTAGTATTTCAGGACCTCTGATTTGGTTTTCAAGAGGCTTTTTCTTGTCACTGGCTCTCCTCCATTTCTGCTGACCCAGGCTTCCAAGAGTGTGAGGGATAATGGGATACACTCTCCGAAGAGTTTGATGCCTCTCTTTTTATTTGTTTTGCTCATCACTGCATTAAAAACATAAAATTCTAACTGAGTACATTTGAAGATCGAATTGGCTTTATTCAGTGATTTATGAATCGGGCAGCATCCCATTGAGCAAGTAGAAAGGAGCTCTGCGGAGCTGTAAAAAATGCAAGAACTTTACAGGCAGGAGGGGGCAGAAAAGGGAAGTTTCTAGCTAAGAGTGGATTGTTTCAGGCAGGGTCACCTGCCTTTTGGGGGAAGGTGGGGGGGGGGTCACCCCTCTAGTGCTGACCAGGTAATTCCAGATCTATTGGTGAAAGGTCCCATTCCTGAGAGCGGCTGAAACTGCAATTAGGTTCGCTGTTAAGTCTTGGTTTGCTGACGTGGGACTTAGCACAAGTGACTCCATTTGGGGTTTGTTGTTTCTTTACTAACAACTGTATCTCATTCCTAGCGCTTAACCCCAGTACCTAGATACTTGCTGGTGAATGGATGACCAGACCAGTGAATTCAGAATTTCAGAGAAGTTCTTTATAATGAGAGACAGGCAGAGAAATGGCAGTTCTACCACCCAGTAAGTTTTGAACTCTTGCAGGTCTGATGCCCAAATCAAGCGTGGGAACGTGAACAGTGAGACTGAGTGAAAACACAGCAGTTCTTTGTGTTTCTGTTAGAGAAACACTGGTGGGAGACAGAGGACAAAGGAAGGAGACACAGGACTGGAGTGACCTCGGCTGGGGGCGGGGTTTCACAGTGTTGGGTGCTGCAGAGAGGTAGTCAGCAGGAGCAGGGGCTGTGTACGTCATCAGAGGCATTTTTTATTTTATTTTTTTTTGTTTTGATTGACGTATAGTTGATTTACAATCTTGTGCCAATCTGCTGTATGGCAAAGTGACTCAGTTATACACATATAGACATTCTTTTTTTATATTCTTTTCCATTACAGTTTTATCACAGGATATTGACTCTAGTTCCCTGTGCTGTAGAGTAGGACCTTGTTGTTTATCCCTCCTATATATAATAGTTTACATCTGCTAATGCCACACTCCCAGCCCTTCCCTCTCCCACCCCCCTCCTCCTTGGCAACCACAAGTCTGTTCTCTATGTCTGTGAGTCTGTTGCTGTTTCATAGATAGGTTCATTTGTGCCATACTTTAGATTCCACATGTAAGTGGTATCACATGGTATTTGTCTTTCTCTTTCTGACTTACTTCACTTAATAATCTCTAGTTGCATCCATGTTGCTGCAATCATCAAAGGCATTTTAGAAGAGGCTCTGCTTGCCATAGCTTCTGGCAGCGTTGCTTCCTACAGTGGAAAGAAGAATGTTGTTGATGGGAATTCCCAAAGTTAGGCTAAAGTGGGGGTGAAGTAACTTTTCTAGGTGAAGAGGTGATCTTTTTTTTTTTCTTTTTGATTTCTATGTGTGTTTTATTATATATTAGTCTCTTAAATCAAATAGAAGACAAAAAGTGGAGCTACAAACCAAAGTTACAACAGTACTAGCTTTTCTCGTCGCCCGTCTGTCTACTTTTACCAGAGGTCTTTATTTCTTCATAAGGCTTTGAGCTACTTGTCCAGGGTCCTTGACTGCAACCTGAAGAACTCCCTGTGGCAGGCGGGTCTGGTGGTTAAGAACTCTCTCAACTCTTGATTAACTGGGAATGTCTTGATTTCTCCCTCATTTTCGAAGGAAAGTTTTGCTAGATACAGGATTCTTGGTTGACGGTTTCTTTCCTTCCACACTTCAAGTACATTGAGTCATGCCATCTGGCCTCCGAGGCTCCTGATGAGAAATCTGCTCAATGACCTTCCTGGCAAACCTTCTCTCAGCTTCATAGACTTTCGTAATGTACCGTATCATGTCTTATGCAACAGAACATTTTGTATAGTATCGTGAAGTCAGTTAAGTTGTAACGTTATTTTTTTTTTTAATTAGTTAATTTATTTTTGGCTGTGTTGGATCTTCGTTTCTGTGCGAGGGCTTTCTCTAGTTGCGGCAAGCGGGGGCCGCTCTTCATCGCGGTGCGCGGGCCTCTCACTATCGCGGCCTCTCTTGATGCGGAGCACAGGCTCCAGACGCGCAGGCTCCAGACGCGCAGGCTCAGCAGTTGTGGCTCACGGGCCCAGTCGCTCCGCGGCCTGTGGGATCCTCCCAGACCAGGGCTCGAACCCGTGTCCCCTGCATCGACAGGCAGACTCTCAACCACTGCGCCACCAGGGAAGCCCAGTAACGTTATTTTGAGACCAGAATTTAAGGAAAAGGAATTGAACATTTCAAGTGTAGACATTATGAGGTCTCTAAAATTATTACGCATTTTCAAACTAGAAATAAAAAGGCCACTGAAGTATCCTGCAGATTTTTATTTATAACAAAGTGAATAGCAATATCTAATAACACACGTAAAGAAAACTTTCTTTGGGATCCTTTTTCCTAAGTGTAAAGGGGCCTTGAACTCAAAAAGTGAGAAAACCACTGTGGTGTACCCCCAGCGGTGATGGGTCCATTTCTTGCTCTGACCTCAGAGTGCACCATTGTGATGTACTTCACAAAGCCCTATGAAAGAGAAAGGTGGGCCCAGGTTTTTGGTCCTTAGAGCCCAGGAAGCTGCTTTTGGTGACCTGACGGCCTTGGACCTACAGTTAGCTTGTGTTTTCCTTGTTTGTGCCATTTTGTTGATTTTCGTGTCTCTTTTCTCTACTCTTTTTTATTTGTGTCATTGTTCTTTCTACAGTTAGCATAGTGAGTATTGTTGGTATAGTTAATACTTGATTAGCATAGTTAGTGTAGTTAGTACTAGTTAGCGCTGTTGGTACAGTTAGCGTAGTTAGCGTTGTTAGTAGAGACAGCATACTTAGCCCTGTTAGTACAGTTAGCATTGTTAGTTAGCGTAGTTAGCGTTGCTCGGTAGTGCTGTCAGTCAGTGTGGTTAGCAGATCACCAGGATGCAGGGCCTCACAGCCAAATCTGCTGGCAAGAAGGCTCATATTGATGACTTCCGGATCCTCCACACCATTGGTGAAGGCACCTTCGGTAAAGTGAAGTTGGCCCGGCACATTCTGACCGGGACACGGGTGGCTGTGAAGGTCATAGAGAAAAGGCGTCAGAGCTTCTCAAGTGTCCAGGCACTTTTCCGGGAAGTGTGCAGTCTGAAGGCTCTGAATCACCCCAATATTGTGAAACTGCTGGGGGTGATTGACACAGAGGAGACATTTTTCGTGGTGTTGGAGTACCTCCGTTGGGGGGACATGTACCGCTATTTGAAGATCCATGGCCGTATGACAGAGGCGGAAGCCCGAGGCCCGTTCCAGCAGCTGGTCTCCGCCCTGCAGCACTGCCACCGGAGGGGCATCGTGCACCGGGACCTGAAGCCACCGAGCCTCCTCTTTGATTCCAAGATGAATATCAAACTTACAGACTTTGGCCTCAGCAACAAGTGTGATGACATTTTCCCACTGGACACGATCTGCGGCACACCCCCTTATGCTGCCCCGGAACTCTTCCTGGGGCAGAGCTCCAGCGGCCCTGCGGTGGACGTGTGGAGCCTGGGAGTAGTGCTGTACACCATGGTAACTGGGTCCCGGCCCTTTGTGGGAAAAGACTTCCAGGAGCTGCGGAAGCAAGTCCTACGAGGGCAATACCCCATCCCACCTTATCTGTCTTTGGAGATAAGGGATCTGTTACAAAAAATGATTGCCCTCAACCCCAGTGACAGAGGCACCTTACGTGACCTCATGAGGCATCCGTGGGTCAACATGGGCCAGAAGGAGCCACTCCAGCCACCCTGTGAAAAGGACCGGGAGGTGACAATGGTGAGGACTCCGGGCTTGACTTGCGACCAGATCCAGGACACTGGGACAGGCCGTGTGAGCGCCAAGAAACCCAAGGTGGAGGTCTCCATCATAACTCTGAAGCCCTTCTCTTGCGGGGACCTCTGTGGCAGTGAACTTGAGCCTTCTCCAAGCCCTGTGGTGTCCTCCCTGCAAACCAGGTGGCTCTACCACAGAAAAGATGTGCCGCTGCAGGAAGAGCAGCAGGCAGGGCAGAAGACCGGTGAGTCTGCCTGTCCCCCACCCAGCCTGGAGGCGAGGACTGCCACCCCCAGCCCAGCCCCCCAGTGTGGCACTGGGACATCCACCTCCAGCAGCAGCAGGATTGGAGCCCCAGAGGGAAGCAGCTGCCCCCTGGGTGTGTCCAACACTGGAAGGTCCTCCCACGCTGGGCAGCCTGAGAGTGTGTCCTCATCCACTGTCTCTGGCCAGAGCCAGAAAAAGCAAGGGGTGGCTGGGAGAATCTGGAACTTTATTTTGAAACATCTTTGTTGCAAGCTGCCCAGCATGAGGCGTCATAATAAAGTGAGCCCATGTGAACCCCATGGATGACCGAGGCAGGAAGGTCGGGCCGCCGCGCTCCCTGGGGCCCGGTGCAGGGGAAGAGGAGTGTGTTCTCTGCACGGCCTTCAGAAGCATCGTATCCAAGACCCTGGCCAGCTCAGAGGATGGTCCGGAGCAGCCCGGGCGACCGAAAGCGAGGCCACCGTGGCTGCAGGTCTGCCCCTCAACCCCCACCTGGGTGAAACTTGAGAGACTGGACTGTCATTCCTGGGGCACGTCTCCCCTCCCCTACTCTTCTGTCTTCCGTGTTGGTGGGGGAGGGGGATAGTTCTTGTTCCAAGAACTCCTTGGTTCTTCCAATTCTAGTTAATAAACTTGACGCTCCAGAGAGATGCATCACACTCTGCTTCGCGTCGTCCCTGCACAGAATTGGGGCTGTGCATTTTCCAGTGAGACAGGCGTGCAGCCATGGAGCGCTTGGCGGTAGTCAGAACAACTAAAGGGAAAAATGACCTAAGAGAATTAGCACAGTGACTCCCAACAGCAACAACTGCTGCACTGCAGGGCAGAAATGCAGAAAGTGTGTATTACCTTCCTGCACTACCATTCCCGAACATTTTCAGAAGGGCCGAGGGGAACTTTTGGTCCCTGCGGCCTGTGTTAATTACAACAGAGAGGCCCATTAATACACAAATTTATACACAAATCCATATATACATGTATAGCCACTTAAGTTTTTAAACTCTTCATTGAAGTTATATAACTCATTGATTTTCACAAACTAAAAGTAAGTATCTTGCACCCAGATCATGAAAGAAAATATTACCATGGTACCAGTGCCCCAGAAGTCCCCCTTTGCTCCTTTCTAGACAATAGCCACCCCACATATCCTGTCTTAAAATTGCAGAGAGCAGTTTCTGTAATGCTTATATTGTTAAAAATTGTACCGTACTATCTATCCTGTCTTATATCTGTGTTTATGAGATTTCATTTTTGTGATTTATCTGAATTTGTTCCAGTACTATGTAGGATTTCACTGTGTATGAAAATACAGTGAACTTTATTGGAAAGCAGTTTGGGAGCATATATAAAAGCTGAAGATATACATATTCTGTAACTGTGAAATCCCACTACTAATTATATATTGACCAGAAATGTACACATGTGTTCAACATGTATAGTTCGAAATTGGACATTGAAAACTAGCTCTTAGAATTTTGAGTAACCACATTCAAATTCATGATTATGATCTGTTTGTAATATCTCCTTTTGCCTAGATGTATTTATTTAAAAATTTTAAATTTTATTGGAACTTAAAAAAAAACCTAGTTTACCTATTTTTCTCATCCCTCCCCCCCCCGCCCCACCTCTTAAAACCACCCATTTGTTCTCTGTATCTATGTTGATAGAAGGGCGCTCTTTCTATTGAAATATTAGAAATGTAGGAGAAAATTAGTGGTTTTATAGATTCGCTAAAGGGAAGGTGAAGGAATGACCTCCTGATGACTTCCTTGTATCAAAAAAAAAAAAAAAAATGTAAGGGCAACTTCATCAGTTGAAAATAAGGCAGAGAGATGATAGACTGGAGGTTTAGGGCTGAGGAAAAGATATGAGATAGTCATCATGGGTAGTTAATGAATGACTTCTTTAGGGAAATACAGGCTAGAAATGCCCAGTGATGTTACTCATTTGAGGCTGAAGAGCATGAATCTGTAGGAAGATAACTTCATCGAGTTGTGAGAGATCTCAAGCAACACCAGGCTGCTTAGAAGTAAATGTGGGGTGTTAAATGGTTGGGTTCATCTAGATGTGCAATTATTCCACATGATGGGGATGAAGATTCATGATGGGAAACAGGGACCAGGAAATGAAAGTGTCTTATAATTCATTTATATAAAAAATATATTAGGGAAAATCATATCATATACAATGAATGTCTTGATTATAAAACTGTGGGGATGTTGAACTGAAGGTGAGTTCTAGCATCATGAAGCTTTGTAGCGCTCTTCTGGATACACTCAGGAAAAGCAGGATGTTGCCACTTGTGGAAACTGCCTTGTTGTGAATCCATTCTGCTGTATTTATAGCCACAATGAACCCATTTGCGGTGATACCAAGGACGCATTCAGTGCCTATAATTATTCACATCAAAATGATGCGAGATGGTGACAATTGATTTTCTGGGGGATTGCAGGTTTCGGTCATCCTGGGTTGTTGCTTCTCTTTGGTGTCTGAGGAAAATGTCTCCCTAGCGTGTGATGGGCAGATTTGTGATAGCTCCCACTATTCATGTCACCAGAAGCAGCAGTTGATGCATCATTTCCCAATCTACTCCATTTGTTTACTTTAGAACTCTTAGTTGTAAGTCTGGAGATGCAAATGATGGAAGGAGTTGTTTTCTAATCCTCTCCCGTGTCCTTTCGGATGCCCTGGGGTGTGAGTTCAATCGTGGGGCCCAGGGAGGAACTTGAGTAGACGCTCCTTTGTGAATCACTGACATAGTCTTGAGAGCTGTGTTCTTGAGTAGCTCTAGTTAAGTCAACCATCCGTTCACTAAGTCACCGGATAACTGCGTGTCACTTGTGACCGCAGGGAACTGATTGAAAGTAATAATAACTTCAAATATTTATAGCTATGAGCTAGGCCCTGTCCAGACACTTTATACATATCATGAAATTTAAGCCTTACAACAACCCTCTGCAGAATGTACTTTTATTATCTCCATTTTCCAGGGGAGGAAACTGAGGCTAAATAACTTGTCCAAAGTCAAAGAGGGAGAGGGAGACGGAGAAGGAGAGAGAGAGAGTTGGGATTCAAACCCGAGTCACATGGTCCCAGAGTCCTTGTTCTTACCCACTATGTTATACTACCTACCCCTGTGGATCCTTTTGTGTGCACCAAAGACTGAAGGCAGGGTTGGCTTAACTGTAACTTTTTATCCTGTTGGTCTTTTGTGATGCCCTCAGGGCTTAAGGGAAGAATAATTGAGTTGGAAAAAAACCCACCTGTGAGATTTCTTTTTTCACTCCTCACACAGAACACTTTACTTTGGACACTTCTGGTCACTAAACACGTGTGGTTTTTTTTTTTTTCCCCACAGCAAACAATTCTGCAACGCTGTCTCGGTGCCCTACCATTTAACTCAATTCTGACACTATCTACCTGGAGATGACATCAGATCCACAGGTTTAGGGCTCAGTCCCACCAGACTGCCCTCCATTTCAGATGCCAATCCCAAGTCTGGGTTGTCACCTGGACTTATTGGTTATAAGTTAGAGTTATGACCCTCTTTTTGGTTTCAGTTAATTTGCTGGAGTGGCTCACGGAGCTCAGGAAAACAGCTTATTTACATTTACCGATTTCTTATAAAAGGTTATGATCGTAGATGAACACCCAGACGGAAGAGATGCATAGAGCAAGGTCGTGGGAAGGGGCATGGAGCTTCCACGCCCCCTTTGGGGTACCACACCCCGAGCACCTCATGTGTTCACCAGTCTGAAAGCTCTTTGAACCCAGTCCTTTTGGGTTTTAATGGAGGCTTTGTTACATAGGTGCAGTTGATTAAATCATTGGCCATTGGTTATTGTTTCAACCTCCAGCCTCTCCCCCTTTCGTGGAAACCTGGGGGTGGGACTGAAAGTTCCAACCTTGTATTCGCCCTCGGTTTTCCTGGCAATCAGTCCGCACCCTTAGGTGTGTTCCAAAAGTCACCTTGTTAACATAACAAAGGCATTTTTGTTGATCTCCTCACTGAGGAAATTCCAAGGGTTTTAGGAGCTCTGTGAGGGGCAGGGGGGGGGGGCGGGAAGGGGACAAAGACCAAATGTATTTCTTATGATAAATCACAATAGCACAATAGTAAAGCAAGAAGACACTGATTTTCTGAGACAAACCTCTTGTACAAAATAAATTGAGAGATAATAAATCTCTATATAAAAATGATTGTACACACACACACTTATATGCCCACAAACACATATTTACCTTTCATTTTAAAGAAATCACTAGGAAAATAAGGGTTGAAGGAAAAGTTCCTTGCTCCTTTACAAGGTAGGCAAATCAACATAGGGTAAAAATAATACCCCGAGTCACCTAATCTATTTTGGAAGAGTAAAACCAAAAGAGATGAAGAATCAGTTTTATCTTGGGGAAGTTGTTTCTGATTTTAAAATGTAAGCACGATACACATGATGATAAAATGGACTTCTCAGAACAAATGAACTTTTATGAGTGTACATAACGCTAAAGTAATGATAATGAAGTAATTCAAATAAAGGGAAGGTTGGTGTGTGAGATGTCTCCAAAATTTTTCATAATATTTGGTTTTCCCTTTACTTAGGACTTCTTTTAAACAAGGCGAAAACTTAAGGTTTTCTGGCCTGTTTTGGACAAGTTGTTATGAATTTTAGCATCTCATCTTTAAATCTCTCTTCTTGAACTCCAAATGTTTCCCTCGATTACAGTGTACAGTAATAAACAACTGCTACTCTCTGCTTGTTCCCACCCACTTGTACAAGTAAGTCTGTAGTATTTCAGGACCTCTGATTTGGTTTTCAAGAGGCTTTTTCTTGTCACTGGCTCTCCTCCATTTCTGCTGACCCAGGCTTCCAAGAGTGTGAGGGATAATGGGATACACTCTCCGAAGAGTTTGATGCCTCTCTTTTTATTTGTTTTGCTCATCACTGCATTAAAAACATAAAATTCTAACTGAGTACATTTGAAGATCGAATTGGCTTTATTCAGTGATTTATGAATCGGGCAGCATCCCATTGAGCAAGTAGAAAGGAGCTCTGCGGAGCTGTAAAAAATGCAAGAACTTTACAGGCAGGAGGGGGCAGAAAAGGGAAGTTTCTAGCTAAGAGTGGATTGTTTCAGGCAGGGTCACCTGCCTTTTGGGGGAAGGTGGGGGGGGGGTCACCCCTCTAGTGCTGACCAGGTAATTCCAGATCTATTGGTGAAAGGTCCCATTCCTGAGAGCGGCTGAAACTGCAATTAGGTTCGCTGTTAAGTCTTGGTTTGCTGACGTGGGACTTAGCACAAGTGACTCCATTTGGGGTTTGTTGTTTCTTTACTAACAACTGTATCTCATTCCTAGCGCTTAACCCCAGTACCTAGATACTTGCTGGTGAATGGATGACCAGACCAGTGAATTCAGAATTTCAGAGAAGTTCTTTATAATGAGAGACAGGCAGAGAAATGGCAGTTCTACCACCCAGTAAGTTTTGAACTCTTGCAGGTCTGATGCCCAAATCAAGCGTGGGAACGTGAACAGTGAGACTGAGTGAAAACACAGCAGTTCTTTGTGTTTCTGTTAGAGAAACACTGGTGGGAGACAGAGGACAAAGGAAGGAGACACAGGACTGGAGTGACCTCGGCTGGGGGCGGGGTTTCACAGTGTTGGGTGCTGCAGAGAGGTAGTCAGCAGGAGCAGGGGCTGTGTACGTCATCAGAGGCATTTTTTATTTTATTTTTTTTTGTTTTGATTGACGTATAGTTGATTTACAATCTTGTGCCAATCTGCTGTATGGCAAAGTGACTCAGTTATACACATATAGACATTCTTTTTTTATATTCTTTTCCATTACAGTTTTATCACAGGATATTGACTCTAGTTCCCTGTGCTGTAGAGTAGGACCTTGTTGTTTATCCCTCCTATATATAATAGTTTACATCTGCTAATGCCACACTCCCAGCCCTTCCCTCTCCCACCCCCCTCCTCCTTGGCAACCACAAGTCTGTTCTCTATGTCTGTGAGTCTGTTGCTGTTTCATAGATAGGTTCATTTGTGCCATACTTTAGATTCCACATGTAAGTGGTATCACATGGTATTTGTCTTTCTCTTTCTGACTTACTTCACTTAATAATCTCTAGTTGCATCCATGTTGCTGCAATCATCAAAGGCATTTTAGAAGAGGCTCTGCTTGCCATAGCTTCTGGCAGCGTTGCTTCCTACAGTGGAAAGAAGAATGTTGTTGATGGGAATTCCCAAAGTTAGGCTAAAGTGGGGGTGAAGTAACTTTTCTAGGTGAAGAGGTGATCTTTTTTTTTTTCTTTTTGATTTCTATGTGTGTTTTATTATATATTAGTCTCTTAAATCAAATAGAAGACAAAAAGTGGAGCTACAAACCAAAGTTACAACAGTACTAGCTTTTCTCGTCGCCCGTCTGTCTACTTTTACCAGAGGTCTTTATTTCTTCATAAGGCTTTGAGCTACTTGTCCAGGGTCCTTGACTGCAACCTGAAGAACTCCCTGTGGCAGGCGGGTCTGGTGGTTAAGAACTCTCTCAACTCTTGATTAACTGGGAATGTCTTGATTTCTCCCTCATTTTCGAAGGAAAGTTTTGCTAGATACAGGATTCTTGGTTGACGGTTTCTTTCCTTCCACACTTCAAGTGCATTGAGTCATGCCATCTGGCCTCCGAGGCTCCTGATGAGAAATCTGCTCAATGACCTTCCTGGCAAACCTTCTCTCAGCTTCATAGACTTTCGTAATGTACCGTATCATGTCTTATGCAACAGAACATTTTGTATAGTATCGTGAAGTCAGTTAAGTTGTAACGTTATTTTTTTTTTTTAATTAGTTAATTTATTTTTGGCTGTGTTGGATCTTCGTTTCTGTGCGAGGGCTTTCTCTAGTTGCGGCAAGCGGGGGCCGCTCTTCATCGCGGTGCGCGGGCCTCTCACTATCGCGGCCTCTCTTGATGCGGAGCACAGGCTCCAGACGCGCAGGCTCCAGACGCGCAGGCTCAGCAGTTGTGGCTCACGGGCCCAGTCGCTCCGCGGCCTGTGGGATCCTCCCAGACCAGGGCTCGAACCCGTGTCCCCTGCATCGACAGGCAGACTCTCAACCACTGCGCCACCAGGGAAGCCCAGTAACGTTATTTTGAGACCAGAATTTAAGGAAAAGGAATTGAACATTTCAAGTGTAGACATTATGAGGTCTCTAAAATTATTACGCATTTTCAAACTAGAAATAAAAAGGCCACTGAAGTATCCTGCAGATTTTTATTTATAACAAAGTGAATACCAATATCTAATAACACACGTAAAGAAAACTTTCTTTGGGATCCTTTTTCCTAAGTGTAAAGGGGCCTTGAACTCAAAAAGTGAGAAAACCACTGTGGTGTACCCCCAGCGGTGATGGGTCCATTTCTTGCTCTGACCTCAGAGTGCACCATTGTGATGTACTTCACAAAGCCCTATGAAAGAGAAAGGTGGGCCCAGGTTTTTGGTCCTTAGAGCCCAGGAAGCTGCTTTTGGTGACCTGACGGCCTTGGACCTACAGTTAGCTTGTGTTTTCCTTGTTTGTGCCATTTTGTTGATTTTCGTGTCTCTTTTCTCTACTCTTTTTTATTTGTGTCATTGTTCTTTCTACAGTTAGCATAGTGAGTATTGTTGGTATAGTTAATACTTGATTAGCATAGTTAGTGTAGTTAGTACTAGTTAGCGCTGTTGGTACAGTTAGCGTAGTTAGCGTTGTTAGTAGAGACAGCATACTTAGCCCTGTTAGTACAGTTAGCATTGTTAGTTAGCGTAGTTAGCGTTGCTCGGTAGTGCTGTCAGTCAGTGTGGTTAGCAGATCACCAGGATGCAGGGCCTCACAGCCAAATCTGCTGGCAAGAAGGCTCATATTGATGACTTCCGGATCCTCCACACCATTGGTGAAGGCACCTTCGGTAAAGTGAAGTTGGCCCGGCACATTCTGACCGGGACACGGGTGGCTGTGAAGGTCATAGAGAAAAGGCGTCAGAGCTTCTCAAGTGTCCAGGCACTTTTCCGGGAAGTGTGCAGTCTGAAGGCTCTGAATCACCCCAATATTGTGAAACTGCTGGGGGTGATTGACACAGAGGAGACATTTTTCGTGGTGTTGGAGTACCTCCGTTGGGGGGACATGTACCGCTATTTGAAGATCCATGGCCGTATGACAGAGGCGGAAGCCCGAGGCCCGTTCCAGCAGCTGGTCTCCGCCCTGCAGCACTGCCACCGGAGGGGCATCGTGCACCGGGACCTGAAGCCACCGAGCCTCCTCTTTGATTCCAAGATGAATATCAAACTTACAGACTTTGGCCTCAGCAACAAGTGTGATGACATTTTCCCACTGGACACGATCTGCGGCACACCCCCTTATGCTGCCCCGGAACTCTTCCTGGGGCAGAGCTCCAGCGGCCCTGCGGTGGACGTGTGGAGCCTGGGAGTAGTGCTGTACACCATGGTAACTGGGTCCCGGCCCTTTGTGGGAAAAGACTTCCAGGAGCTGCGGAAGCAAGTCCTACGAGGGCAATACCCCATCCCACCTTATCTGTCTTTGGAGATAAGGGATCTGTTACAAAAAATGATTGCCCTCAACCCCAGTGACAGAGGCACCTTACGTGACCTCATGAGGCATCCGTGGGTCAACATGGGCCAGAAGGAGCCACTCCAGCCACCCTGTGAAAAGGACCGGGAGGTGACAATGGTGAGGACTCCGGGCTTGACTTGCGACCAGATCCAGGACACTGGGACAGGCAGTGTGAGCGCCAAGAAACCCAAGGTGGAGGTCTCCATCATAACTCTGAAGCCCTTCTCTTGCGGGGACCTCTGTGGCAGTGAACTTGAGCCTTCTCCAAGCCCTGTGGTGTCCTCCCTGCAAACCAGGTGGCTCTACCACAGAAAAGATGTGCCGCTGCAGGAAGAGCAGCAGGCAGGGCAGAAGACCGGTGAGTCTGCCTGTCCCCCACCCAGCCTGGAGGCGAGGACTGCCACCCCCAGCCCAGCCCCCCAGTGTGGCACTGGGACATCCACCTCCAGCAGCAGCAGGATTGGAGCCCCAGAGGGAAGCAGCTGCCCCCTGGGTGTGTCCAACACTGGAAGGTCCTCCCACGCTGGGCAGCCTGAGAGTGTGTCCTCATCCACTGTCTCTGGCCAGAGCCAGAAAAAGCAAGGGGTGGCTGGGAGAATCTGGAACTTTATTTTGAAACATCTTTGTTGCAAGCTGCCCAGCATGAGGCGTCATAATAAAGTGAGCCCATGTGAACCCCATGGATGACCGAGGCAGGAAGGTCAGGCCGCCGCGCTCCCTGGGGCCCGGTGCAGGGGAAGAGGAGTGTGTTCTCTGCACGGCCTTCAGAAGCATCGTATCCAAGACCCTGGCCAGCTCAGAGGATGGTCCGGAGCAGCCCGGGCGACCGAAAGCGAGGCCACCGTGGCTGCAGGTCTGCCCCTCAACCCCCACCTGGGTGAAACTTGAGAGACTGGACTGTCATTCCTGGGGCACGTCTCCCCTCCCCTACTCTTCTGTCTTCCGTGTTGGTGGGGGAGGGGGATAGTTCTTGTTCCAAGAACTCCTTGGTTCTTCCAATTCTAGTTAATAAACTTGACGCTCCAGAGAGATGCATCACACTCTGCTTCGCGTCGTCCCTGCACAGAATTGGGGCTGTGCATTTTCCAGTGAGACAGGCGTGCAGCCAAGGAGCGCTTGGCGGTAGTCAGAACAACTAAAGGGAAAAATGACCTAAGAGAATTAGCACAGTGACTCCCAACAGCAACAACTGCTGCACTGCAGGGCAGAAATGCAGAAAGTGTGTATTACCTTCCTGCACTACCATTCCCGAACATTTTCAGAAGGGCCGAGGGGAACTTTTGGTCCCTGCGGCCTGTGTTAATTACAACAGAGAGGCCCATTAATACACAAATTTATACACAAATCCATATATACATGTATAGCCACTTAAGTTTTTAAACTCTTCATTGAAGTTATATAACTCATTGATTTTCACAAACTAAAAGTAAGTATCTTGCACCCAGATCATGAAAGAAAATATTACCATGGTACCAGTGCCCCAGAAGTCCCCCTTTGCTCCTTTCTAGACAATAGCCACCCCACATATCCTGTCTTAAAATTGCAGAGAGCAGTTTCTGTAATGCTTATATTGTTAAAAATTGTACCGTACTATCTATCCTGTCTTATATCTGTGTTTATGAGATTTCATTTTTGTGATTTATCTGAATTTGTTCCAGTACTATGTAGGATTTCACTGTGTATGAAAATACAGTGAACTTTATTGGAAAGCAGTTTGGGAGCATATATAAAAGCTGAAGATATACATATTCTGTAACTGTGAAATCCCACTACTAATTATATATTGACCAGAAATGTACACATGTGTTCAACATGTATAGTTTGAAATTGGACATTGAAAACTAGCTCTTAGAATTTTGAGTAACCACATTCAAATTCATGATTATGATCTGTTTGTAATATCTCCTTTTGCCTAGATGTATTTATTTAAAAATTTTAAATTTTATTGGAACTTAAAAAAAAACCTAGTTTACCTATTTTTCTCATCCCTCCCCCCCCCCCCGCCCCACCTCTTAAAACCACCCATTTGTTCTCTGTATCTATGTTGATAGAAGGGCGCTCTTTCTATTGAAATATTAGAAATGTAGGAGAAAATTAGTGGTTTTATAGATTCGCTAAAGGGAAGGTGAAGGAATGACCTCCTGATGACTTCCTTGTATCAAAAAAAAAAAAAAAATGTAAGGGCAACTTCATCAGTTGAAAATAAGGCAGAGAGATGATAGACTGGAGGTTTAGGGCTGAGGAAAAGATATGAGATAGTCATCATGGGTAGTTAATGAATGACTTCTTTAGGGAAATACAGGCTAGAAATGCCCAGTGATGTTACTCATTTGAGGCTGAAGAGCATGAATCTGTAGGAAGATAACTTCATCGAGTTGTAAGAGATCTCAAGCAACACCAGGCTGCTTAGAAGTAAATGTGGGGTGTTAAATGGTTGGGTTCATCTAGATGTGCAATTATTCCACATGATGGGGATGAAGATTCATGATGGGAAACAGGGACCAGGAAATGAAAGTGTCTTATAATTCATTTATATAAAAAATATATTAGGGAAAATCATATCATATACAATGAATGTCTTGATTATAAAACTGTGGGGATGTTGAACTGAAGGTGAGTTCTAGCATCATGAAGCTTTGTAGCGCTCTTCTGGATACACTCAGGAAAAGCAGGATGTTGCCACTTGTGGAAACTGCCTTGTTGTGAATCCATTCTGCTGTATTTATAGCCACAATGAACCCATTTGCGGTGATACCAAGGACGCATTCAGTGCCTATAATTATTCACATCAAAATGATGCGAGATGGTGACAATTGATTTTCTGGGGGATTGCAGGTTTCGGTCATCCTGAGTTGTTGCTTCTCTTTGGTGTCTGAGGAAAATGTCTCCCTAGCGTGTGATGGGCAGATTTGTGATAGCTCCCACTATTCATGTCACCAGAAGCAGCAGTTGATGCATCATTTCCCAATCTACTCCATTTGTTTACTTTAGAACTCTTAGTTGTAAGTCTGGAGATGCAAATGATGGAAGGAGTTGTTTTCTAATCCTCTCCCGTGTCCTTTCGGATGCCCTGGGGTGTGAGTTCAATCGTGGGGCCCAGGGAGGAACTTGAGTAGACGCTCCTTTGTGAATCACTGACATAGTCTTGAGAGCTGTGTTCTTGAGTAGCTCTAGTTAAGTCAACCATCCGTTCACTAAGTCACCGGATAACTGCGTGTCACTTGTGACCGCAGGGAACTGATTGAAAGTAATAATAACTTCAAATATTTATAGCTATGAGCTAGGCCCTGTCCAGACACTTTATACATTATCATGAAATTTAAGCCTTACAACAACCCTCTGCAGAATGTACTTTTATTATCTCCATTTTCCAGGGGAGGAAACTGAGGCTAAATAACTTGTCCAAAGTCAAAGAGGGAGAGGGAGACGGAGAAGGAGAGAGAGAGAGTTGGGATTCAAACCCGAGTCACATGGTCCCAGAGTCCTTGTTCTTACCCACTATGTTATACTACCTACCCCTGTGGATCCTTTTGTGTGCACCAAAGACTGAAGGCAGGGTTGGCTTAACTGTAACTTTTTATCCTGTTGGTCTTTTGTGATGCCCTCAGGGCTTAAGGGAAGAATAATTGAGTTGGAAAAAAACCCACCTGTGAGATTTCTTTTTTCACTCCTCACACAGAACACTTTACTTTGGACACTTCTGGTCACTAAACACGTGTGGTTTTTTTTTTTTTCCCCACAGCAAACAATTCTGCAACGCTGTCTCGGTGCCCTACCATTTAACTCAATTCTGACACTATCTACCTGGAGATGACATCAGATCCACAGGTTTAGGGCTCAGTCCCACCAGACTGCCCTCCATTTCAGATGCCAATCCCAAGTCTGGGTTGTCACCTGGACTTATTGGTTATAAGTTAGAGTTATGACCCTCTTTTTGGTTTCAGTTAATTTGCTAGAGTGGCTCACGGAGCTCAGGAAAACAGCTTATTTACATTTACCGATTTCTTATAAAAGGTTATGATCGTAGATGAACACCCAGACGGAAGAGATGCATAGAGCAAGGTCGTGGGAAGGGGCATGGAGCTTCCACGCCCCCTTTGGGGTACCACACCCCGAGCACCTCATGTGTTCACCAGTCTGAAAGCTCTTTGAACCCAGTCCTTTTGGGTTTTAATGGAGGCTTTGTTACATAGGTGCAGTTGATTAAATCATTGGCCATTGGTTATTGTTTCAACCTCCAGCCTCTCCCCCTTTCGTGGAAACCTGGGGGTGGGACTGAAAGTTCCAACCTTGTATTCGCCCTCGGTTTTCCTGGCAATCAGTCCGCACCCTTAGGTGTGTTCCAAAAGTCACCTTGTTAACATAACAAAGGCATTTTTGTTGATCTCCTCACTGAGGAAATTCCAAGGGTTTTAGGAGCTCTGTGCGGGGCAGGGGGGGGGGGCGGGAAGGGGACAAAGACCAAATGTATTTCTTATGATAAATCACAATAGCACAATAGTAAAGCAAGAAGACACTGATTTTCTGAGACAAACCTCTTGTACAAAATAAATTGAGAGATAATAAATCTCTATATAAAAATGATTGTACACACACACACTTATATGCCCACAAACACATATTTACCTTTCATTTTAAAGAAATCACTAGGAAAATAAGGGTTGAAGGAAAAGTTCCTTGCTCCTTTACAAGGTAGGCAAATCAACATAGGGTAAAAATAATACCCCGAGTCACCTAATCTATTTTGGAAGAGTAAAACCAAAAGAGATGAAGAATCAGTTTTATCTTGGGGAAGTTGTTTCTGATTTTAAAATGTAAGCACGATACACATGATGATAAAATGGACTTCTCAGAACAAATGAACTTTTATGAGTGTACATAACGCTAAAGTAATGATAATGAAGTAATTCAAATAAAGGGAAGGTTGGTGTGTGAGATGTCTCCAAAATTTTTCATAATATTTGGTTTTCCCTTTACTTAGGACTTCTTTTAAACAAGGCGAAAACTTAAGGTTTTCTGGCCTGTTTTGGACAAGTTGTTATGAATTTTAGCATCTCATCTTTAAATCTCTCTTCTTGAACTCCAAATGTTTCCCTCGATTACAGTGTACAGTAATAAACAACTGCTACTCTCTGCTTGTTCCCACCCACTTGTACAAGTAAGTCTGTAGTATTTCAGGACCTCTGATTTGGTTTTCAAGAGGCTTTTTCTTGTCACTGGCTCTCCTCCATTTCTGCTGACCCAGGCTTCCAAGAGTGTGAGGGATAATGGGATACACTCTCCGAAGAGTTTGATGCCTCTCTTTTTATTTGTTTTGCTCATCACTGCATTAAAAACATAAAATTCTAACTGAGTACATTTGAAGATCGAATTGGCTTTATTCAGTGATTTATGAATCGGGCAGCATCCCATTGAGCAAGTAGAAAGGAGCTCTGCGGAGCTGTAAAAAATGCAAGAACTTTACAGGCAGGAGGGGGCAGAAAAGGGAAGTTTCTAGCTAAGAGTGGATTGTTTCAGGCAGGGTCACCTGCCTTTTGGGGGAAGGTGGGGGGGGGGTCACCCCTCTAGTGCTGACCAGGTAATTCCAGATCTATTGGTGAAAGGTCCCATTCCTGAGAGCGGCTGAAACTGCAATTAGGTTCGCTGTTAAGTCTTGGTTTGCTGACGTGGGACTTAGCACAAGTGACTCCATTTGGGGTTTGTTGTTTCTTTACTAACAACTGTATCTCATTCCTAGCGCTTAACCCCAGTACCTAGATACTTGCTGGTGAATGGATGACCAGACCAGTGAATTCAGAATTTCAGAGAAGTTCTTTATAATGAGAGACAGGCAGAGAAATGGCAGTTCTACCACCCAGTAAGTTTTGAACTCTTGCAGGTCTGATGCCCAAATCAAGCGTGGGAACGTGAACAGTGAGACTGAGTGAAAACACAGCAGTTCTTTGTGTTTCTGTTAGAGAAACACTGGTGGGAGACAGAGGACAAAGGAAGGAGACACAGGACTGGAGTGACCTCGGCTGGGGGCGGGGTTTCACAGTGTTGGGTGCTGCAGAGAGGTAGTCAGCAGGAGCAGGGGCTGTGTACGTCATCAGAGGCATTTTTTATTTTATTTTTTTTTGTTTTGATTGACGTATAGTTGATTTACAATCTTGTGCCAATCTGCTGTATGGCAAAGTGACTCAGTTATACACATATAGACATTCTTTTTTTATATTCTTTTCCATTACAGTTTTATCACAGGATATTGACTCTAGTTCCCTGTGCTGTAGAGTAGGACCTTGTTGTTTATCCCTCCTATATATAATAGTTTACATCTGCTAATGCCACACTCCCAGCCCTTCCCTCTCCCACCCCCCTCCTCCTTGGCAACCACAAGTCTGTTCTCTATGTCTGTGAGTCTGTTGCTGTTTCATAGATAGGTTCATTTGTGCCATACTTTAGATTCCACATGTAAGTGGTATCACATGGTATTTGTCTTTCTCTTTCTGACTTACTTCACTTAATAATCTCTAGTTGCATCCATGTTGCTGCAATCATCAAAGGCATTTTAGAAGAGGCTCTGCTTGCCATAGCTTCTGGCAGCGTTGCTTCCTACAGTGGAAAGAAGAATGTTGTTGATGGGAATTCCCAAAGTTAGGCTAAAGTGGGGGTGAAGTAACTTTTCTAGGTGAAGAGGTGATCTTTTTTTTTTTCTTTTTGATTTCTATGTGTGTTTTATTATATATTAGTCTCTTAAATCAAATAGAAGACAAAAAGTGGAGCTACAAACCAAAGTTACAACAGTACTAGCTTTTCTCGTCGCCCGTCTGTCTACTTTTACCAGAGGTCTTTATTTCTTCATAAGGCTTTGAGCTACTTGTCCAGGGTCCTTGACTGCAACCTGAAGAACTCCCTGTGGCAGGCGGGTCTGGTGGTTAAGAACTCTCTCAACTCTTGATTAACTGGGAATGTCTTGATTTCTCCCTCATTTTCGAAGGAAAGTTTTGCTAGATACAGGATTCTTGGTTGACGGTTTCTTTCCTTCCACACTTCAAGTACATTGAGTCATGCCATCTGGCCTCCGAGGCTCCTGATGAGAAATCTGCTCAATGACCTTCCTGGCAAACCTTCTCTCAGCTTCATAGACTTTCGTAATGTACCGTATCATGTCTTATGCAACAGAACATTTTGTATAGTATCGTGAAGTCAGTTAAGTTGTAACGTTATTTTTTTTTTTAATTAGTTAATTTATTTTTGGCTGTGTTGGATCTTCGTTTCTGTGCGAGGGCTTTCTCTAGTTGCGGCAAGCGGGGGCCGCTCTTCATCGCGGTGCGCGGGCCTCTCACTATCGCGGCCTCTCTTGATGCGGAGCACAGGCTCCAGACGCGCAGGCTCCAGACGCGCAGGCTCAGCAGTTGTGGCTCACGGGCCCAGTCGCTCCGCGGCCTGTGGGATCCTCCCAGACCAGGGCTCGAACCCGTGTCCCCTGCATCGACAGGCAGACTCTCAACCACTGCGCCACCAGGGAAGCCCAGTAACGTTATTTTGAGACCAGAATTTAAGGAAAAGGAATTGAACATTTCAAGTGTAGACATTATGAGGTCTCTAAAATTATTACGCATTTTCAAACTAGAAATAAAAAGGCCACTGAAGTATCCTGCAGATTTTTATTTATAACAAAGTGAATAGCAATATCTAATAACACACGTAAAGAAAACTTTCTTTGGGATCCTTTTTCCTAAGTGTAAAGGGGCCTTGAACTCAAAAAGTGAGAAAACCACTGTGGTGTACCCCCAGCGGTGATGGGTCCATTTCTTGCTCTGACCTCAGAGTGCACCATTGTGATGTACTTCACAAAGCCCTATGAAAGAGAAAGGTGGGCCCAGGTTTTTGGTCCTTAGAGCCCAGGAAGCTGCTTTTGGTGACCTGACGGCCTTGGACCTACAGTTAGCTTGTGTTTTCCTTGTTTGTGCCATTTTGTTGATTTTCGTGTCTCTTTTCTCTACTCTTTTTTATTTGTGTCATTGTTCTTTCTACAGTTAGCATAGTGAGTATTGTTGGTATAGTTAATACTTGATTAGCATAGTTAGTGTAGTTAGTACTAGTTAGCGCTGTTGGTACAGTTAGCGTAGTTAGCGTTGTTAGTAGAGACAGCATACTTAGCCCTGTTAGTACAGTTAGCATTGTTAGTTAGCGTAGTTAGCGTTGCTCGGTAGTGCTGTCAGTCAGTGTGGTTAGCAGATCACCAGGATGCAGGGCCTCACAGCCAAATCTGCTGGCAAGAAGGCTCATATTGATGACTTCCGGATCCTCCACACCATTGGTGAAGGCACCTTCGGTAAAGTGAAGTTGGCCCGGCACATTCTGACCGGGACACGGGTGGCTGTGAAGGTCATAGAGAAAAGGCGTCAGAGCTTCTCAAGTGTCCAGGCACTTTTCCGGGAAGTGTGCAGTCTGAAGGCTCTGAATCACCCCAATATTGTGAAACTGCTGGGGGTGATTGACACAGAGGAGACATTTTTCGTGGTGTTGGAGTACCTCCGTTGGGGGGACATGTACCGCTATTTGAAGATCCATGGCCGTATGACAGAGGCGGAAGCCCGAGGCCCGTTCCAGCAGCTGGTCTCCGCCCTGCAGCACTGCCACCGGAGGGGCATCGTGCACCGGGACCTGAAGCCACCGAGCCTCCTCTTTGATTCCAAGATGAATATCAAACTTACAGACTTTGGCCTCAGCAACAAGTGTGATGACATTTTCCCACTGGACACGATCTGCGGCACACCCCCTTATGCTGCCCCGGAACTCTTCCTGGGGCAGAGCTCCAGCGGCCCTGCGGTGGACGTGTGGAGCCTGGGAGTAGTGCTGTACACCATGGTAACTGGGTCCCGGCCCTTTGTGGGAAAAGACTTCCAGGAGCTGCGGAAGCAAGTCCTACGAGGGCAATACCCCATCCCACCTTATCTGTCTTTGGAGATAAGGGATCTGTTACAAAAAATGATTGCCCTCAACCCCAGTGACAGAGGCACCTTACGTGACCTCATGAGGCATCCGTGGGTCAACATGGGCCAGAAGGAGCCACTCCAGCCACCCTGTGAAAAGGACCGGGAGGTGACAATGGTGAGGACTCCGGGCTTGACTTGCGACCAGATCCAGGACACTGGGACAGGCCGTGTGAGCGCCAAGAAACCCAAGGTGGAGGTCTCCATCATAACTCTGAAGCCCTTCTCTTGCGGGGACCTCTGTGGCAGTGAACTTGAGCCTTCTCCAAGCCCTGTGGTGTCCTCCCTGCAAACCAGGTGGCTCTACCACAGAAAAGATGTGCCGCTGCAGGAAGAGCAGCAGGCAGGGCAGAAGACCGGTGAGTCTGCCTGTCCCCCACCCAGCCTGGAGGCGAGGACTGCCACCCCCAGCCCAGCCCCCCAGTGTGGCACTGGGACATCCACCTCCAGCAGCAGCAGGATTGGAGCCCCAGAGGGAAGCAGCTGCCCCCTGGGTGTGTCCAACACTGGAAGGTCCTCCCACGCTGGGCAGCCTGAGAGTGTGTCCTCATCCACTGTCTCTGGCCAGAGCCAGAAAAAGCAAGGGGTGGCTGGGAGAATCTGGAACTTTATTTTGAAACATCTTTGTTGCAAGCTGCCCAGCATGAGGCGTCATAATAAAGTGAGCCCATGTGAACCCCATGGATGACCGAGGCAGGAAGGTCGGGCCGCCGCGCTCCCTGGGGCCCGGTGCAGGGGAAGAGGAGTGTGTTCTCTGCACGGCCTTCAGAAGCATCGTATCCAAGACCCTGGCCAGCTCAGAGGATGGTCCGGAGCAGCCCGGGCGACCGAAAGCGAGGCCACCGTGGCTGCAGGTCTGCCCCTCAACCCCCACCTGGGTGAAACTTGAGAGACTGGACTGTCATTCCTGGGGCACGTCTCCCCTCCCCTACTCTTCTGTCTTCCGTGTTGGTGGGGGAGGGGGATAGTTCTTGTTCCAAGAACTCCTTGGTTCTTCCAATTCTAGTTAATAAACTTGACGCTCCAGAGAGATGCATCACACTCTGCTTCGCGTCGTCCCTGCACAGAATTGGGGCTGTGCATTTTCCAGTGAGACAGGCGTGCAGCCATGGAGCGCTTGGCGGTAGTCAGAACAACTAAAGGGAAAAATGACCTAAGAGAATTAGCACAGTGACTCCCAACAGCAACAACTGCTGCACTGCAGGGCAGAAATGCAGAAAGTGTGTATTACCTTCCTGCACTACCATTCCCGAACATTTTCAGAAGGGCCGAGGGGAACTTTTGGTCCCTGCGGCCTGTGTTAATTACAACAGAGAGGCCCATTAATACACAAATTTATACACAAATCCATATATACATGTATAGCCACTTAAGTTTTTAAACTCTTCATTGAAGTTATATAACTCATTGATTTTCACAAACTAAAAGTAAGTATCTTGCACCCAGATCATGAAAGAAAATATTACCATGGTACCAGTGCCCCAGAAGTCCCCCTTTGCTCCTTTCTAGACAATAGCCACCCCACATATCCTGTCTTAAAATTGCAGAGAGCAGTTTCTGTAATGCTTATATTGTTAAAAATTGTACCGTACTATCTATCCTGTCTTATATCTGTGTTTATGAGATTTCATTTTTGTGATTTATCTGAATTTGTTCCAGTACTATGTAGGATTTCACTGTGTATGAAAATACAGTGAACTTTATTGGAAAGCAGTTTGGGAGCATATATAAAAGCTGAAGATATACATATTCTGTAACTGTGAAATCCCACTACTAATTATATATTGACCAGAAATGTACACATGTGTTCAACATGTATAGTTCGAAATTGGACATTGAAAACTAGCTCTTAGAATTTTGAGTAACCACATTCAAATTCATGATTATGATCTGTTTGTAATATCTCCTTTTGCCTAGATGTATTTATTTAAAAATTTTAAATTTTATTGGAACTTAAAAAAAAACCTAGTTTACCTATTTTTCTCATCCCTCCCCCCCCCGCCCCACCTCTTAAAACCACCCATTTGTTCTCTGTATCTATGTTGATAGAAGGGCGCTCTTTCTATTGAAATATTAGAAATGTAGGAGAAAATTAGTGGTTTTATAGATTCGCTAAAGGGAAGGTGAAGGAATGACCTCCTGATGACTTCCTTGTATCAAAAAAAAAAAAAAAAATGTAAGGGCAACTTCATCAGTTGAAAATAAGGCAGAGAGATGATAGACTGGAGGTTTAGGGCTGAGGAAAAGATATGAGATAGTCATCATGGGTAGTTAATGAATGACTTCTTTAGGGAAATACAGGCTAGAAATGCCCAGTGATGTTACTCATTTGAGGCTGAAGAGCATGAATCTGTAGGAAGATAACTTCATCGAGTTGTGAGAGATCTCAAGCAACACCAGGCTGCTTAGAAGTAAATGTGGGGTGTTAAATGGTTGGGTTCATCTAGATGTGCAATTATTCCACATGATGGGGATGAAGATTCATGATGGGAAACAGGGACCAGGAAATGAAAGTGTCTTATAATTCATTTATATAAAAAATATATTAGGGAAAATCATATCATATACAATGAATGTCTTGATTATAAAACTGTGGGGATGTTGAACTGAAGGTGAGTTCTAGCATCATGAAGCTTTGTAGCGCTCTTCTGGATACACTCAGGAAAAGCAGGATGTTGCCACTTGTGGAAAGTGCCTTGTTGTGAATCCATTCTGCTGTATTTATAGCCACAATGAACCCATTTGCGGTGATACCAAGGACGCATTCAGTGCCTATAATTATTCACATCAAAATGATGCGAGATGGTGACAATTGATTTTCTGGGGGATTGCAGGTTTCGGTCATCCTGAGTTGTTGCTTCTCTTTGGTGTCTGAGGAAAATGTCTCCCTAGCGTGTGATGGGCAGATTTGTGATAGCTCCCACTATTCATGTCACCAGAAGCAGCAGTTGATGCATCATTTCCCAATCTACTCCATTTGTTTACTTTAGAACTCTTAGTTGTAAGTCTGGAGATGCAAATGATGGAAGGAGTTGTTTTCTAATCCTCTCCCGTGTCCTTTCGGATGCCCTGGGGTGTGAGTTCAATCGTGGGGCCCAGGGAGGAACTTGAGTAGACGCTCCTTTGTGAATCACTGACATAGTCTTGAGAGCTGTGTTCTTGAGTAGCTCTAGTTAAGTCAACCATCCGTTCACTAAGTCACCGGATAACTGCGTGTCACTTGTGACCGCAGGGAACTGATTGAAAGTAATAATAACTTCAAATATTTATAGCTATGAGCTAGGCCCTGTCCAGACACTTTATACATATCATGAAATTTAAGCCTTACAACAACCCTCTGCAGAATGTACTTTTATTATCTCCATTTTCCAGGGGAGGAAACTGAGGCTAAATAACTTGTCCAAAGTCAAAGAGGGAGAGGGAGACGGAGAAGGAGAGAGAGAGAGTTGGGATTCAAACCCGAGTCACATGGTCCCAGAGTCCTTGTTCTTACCCACTATGTTATACTACCTACCCCTGTGGATCCTTTTGTGTGCACCAAAGACTGAAGGCAGGGTTGGCTTAACTGTAACTTTTTATCCTGTTGGTCTTTTGTGATGCCCTCAGGGCTTAAGGGAAGAATAATTGAGTTGGAAAAAAACCCACCTGTGAGATTTCTTTTTTCACTCCTCACACAGAACACTTTACTTTGGACACTTCTGGTCACTAAACACGTGTGTTTTTTTTTTTTTTCCCCCACAGCAAACAATTCTGCAACGCTGTCTCGGTGCCCTACCATTTAACTCAATTCTGACACTATCTACCTGGAGATGACATCAGATCCACAGGTTTAGGGCTCAGTCCCACCAGACTGCCCTCCATTTCAGATGCCAATCCCAAGTCTGGGTTGTCACCTGGACTTATTGGTTATAAGTTAGAGTTATGACCCTCTTTTTGGTTTCAGTTAATTTGCTGGAGTGGCTCACGGAGCTCAGGAAAACAGCTTATTTACATTTACCGATTTCTTATAAAAGGTTATGATCGTAGATGAACACCCAGACGGAAGAGATGCATAGAGCAAGGTCGTGGGAAGGGGCATGGAGCTTCCACGCCCCCTTTGGGGTACCACACCCCGAGCACCTCATGTGTTCACCAGTCTGAAAGCTCTTTGAACCCAGTCCTTTTGGGTTTTAATGGAGGCTTTGTTACATAGGTGCAGTTGATTAAATCATTGGCCATTGGTTATTGTTTCAACCTCCAGCCTCTCCCCCTTTCGTGGAAACCTGGGGGTGGGACTGAAAGTTCCAACCTTGTATTCGCCCTCGGTTTTCCTGGCAATCAGTCCGCACCCTTAGGTGTGTTCCAAAAGTCACCTTGTTAACATAACAAAGGCATTTTTGTTGATCTCCTCACTGAGGAAATTCCAAGGGTTTTAGGAGCTCTGTGAGGGGCAGGGGGGGGGGGCGGGAAGGGGACAAAGACCAAATGTATTTCTTATGATAAATCACAATAGCACAATAGTAAAGCAAGAAGACACTGATTTTCTGAGACAAACCTCTTGTACAAAATAAATTGAGAGATAATAAATCTCTATATAAAAATGATTGTACACACACACACTTATATGCCCACAAACACATATTTACCTTTCATTTTAAAGAAATCACTAGGAAAATAAGGGTTGAAGGAAAAGTTCCTTGCTCCTTTACAAGGTAGGCAAATCAACATAGGGTAAAAATAATACCCCGAGTCACCTAATCTATTTTGGAAGAGTAAAACCAAAAGAGATGAAGAATCAGTTTTATCTTGGGGAAGTTGTTTCTGATTTTAAAATGTAAGCACGATACACATGATGATAAAATGGACTTCTCAGAACAAATGAACTTTTATGAGTGTACATAACGCTAAAGTAATGATAATGAAGTAATTCAAATAAAGGGAAGGTTGGTGTGTGAGATGTCTCCAAAATTTTTCATAATATTTGGTTTTCCCTTTACTTAGGACTTCTTTTAAACAAGGCGAAAACTTAAGGTTTTCTGGCCTGTTTTGGACAAGTTGTTATGAATTTTAGCATCTCATCTTTAAATCTCTCTTCTTGAACTCCAAATGTTTCCCTCGATTACAGTGTACAGTAATAAACAACTGCTACTCTCTGCTTGTTCCCACCCACTTGTACAAGTAAGTCTGTAGTATTTCAGGACCTCTGATTTGGTTTTCAAGAGGCTTTTTCTTGTCACTGGCTCTCCTCCATTTCTGCTGACCCAGGCTTCCAAGAGTGTGAGGGATAATGGGATACACTCTCCGAAGAGTTTGATGCCTCTCTTTTTATTTGTTTTGCTCATCACTGCATTAAAAACATAAAATTCTAACTGAGTACATTTGAAGATCGAATTGGCTTTATTCAGTGATTTATGAATCGGGCAGCATCCCATTGAGCAAGTAGAAAGGAGCTCTGCGGAGCTGTAAAAAATGCAAGAACTTTACAGGCAGGAGGGGGCAGAAAAGGGAAGTTTCTAGCTAAGAGTGGATTGTTTCAGGCAGGGTCACCTGCCTTTTGGGGGAAGGTGGGGGGGGGGTCACCCCTCTAGTGCTGACCAGGTAATTCCAGATCTATTGGTGAAAGGTCCCATTCCTGAGAGCGGCTGAAACTGCAATTAGGTTCGCTGTTAAGTCTTGGTTTGCTGACGTGGGACTTAGCACAAGTGACTCCATTTGGGGTTTGTTGTTTCTTTACTAACAACTGTATCTCATTCCTAGCGCTTAACCCCAGTACCTAGATACTTGCTGGTGAATGGATGACCAGACCAGTGAATTCAGAATTTCAGAGAAGTTCTTTATAATGAGAGACAGGCAGAGAAATGGCAGTTCTACCACCCAGTAAGTTTTGAACTCTTGCAGGTCTGATGCCCAAATCAAGCGTGGGAACGTGAACAGTGAGACTGAGTGAAAACACAGCAGTTCTTTGTGTTTCTGTTAGAGAAACACTGGTGGGAGACAGAGGACAAAGGAAGGAGACACAGGACTGGAGTGACCTCGGCTGGGGGCGGGGTTTCACAGTGTTGGGTGCTGCAGAGAGGTAGTCAGCAGGAGCAGGGGCTGTGTACGTCATCAGAGGCATTTTTTATTTTATTTTTTTTTGTTTTGATTGACGTATAGTTGATTTACAATCTTGTGCCAATCTGCTGTATGGCAAAGTGACTCAGTTATACACATATAGACATTCTTTTTTTATATTCTTTTCCATTACAGTTTTATCACAGGATATTGACTCTAGTTCCCTGTGCTGTAGAGTAGGACCTTGTTGTTTATCCCTCCTATATATAATAGTTTACATCTGCTAATGCCACACTCCCAGCCCTTCCCTCTCCCACCCCCCTCCTCCTTGGCAACCACAAGTCTGTTCTCTATGTCTGTGAGTCTGTTGCTGTTTCATAGATAGGTTCATTTGTGCCATACTTTAGATTCCACATGTAAGTGGTATCACATGGTATTTGTCTTTCTCTTTCTGACTTACTTCACTTAATAATCTCTAGTTGCATCCATGTTGCTGCAATCATCAAAGGCATTTTAGAAGAGGCTCTGCTTGCCATAGCTTCTGGCAGCGTTGCTTCCTACAGTGGAAAGAAGAATGTTGTTGATGGGAATTCCCAAAGTTAGGCTAAAGTGGGGGTGAAGTAACTTTTCTAGGTGAAGAGGTGATCTTTTTTTTTTTCTTTTTGATTTCTATGTGTGTTTTATTATATATTAGTCTCTTAAATCAAATAGAAGACAAAAAGTGGAGCTACAAACCAAAGTTACAACAGTACTAGCTTTTCTCGTCGCCCGTCTGTCTACTTTTACCAGAGGTCTTTATTTCTTCATAAGGCTTTGAGCTACTTGTCCAGGGTCCTTGACTGCAACCTGAAGAACTCCCTGTGGCAGGCGGGTCTGGTGGTTAAGAACTCTCTCAACTCTTGATTAACTGGGAATGTCTTGATTTCTCCCTCATTTTCGAAGGAAAGTTTTGCTAGATACAGGATTCTTGGTTGACGGTTTCTTTCCTTCCACACTTCAAGTGCATTGAGTCATGCCATCTGGCCTCCGAGGCTCCTGATGAGAAATCTGCTCAATGACCTTCCTGGCAAACCTTCTCTCAGCTTCATAGACTTTCGTAATGTACCGTATCATGTCTTATGCAACAGAACATTTTGTATAGTATCGTGAAGTCAGTTAAGTTGTAACGTTATTTTTTTTTTTTAATTAGTTAATTTATTTTTGGCTGTGTTGGATCTTCGTTTCTGTGCGAGGGCTTTCTCTAGTTGCGGCAAGCGGGGGCCGCTCTTCATCGCGGTGCGCGGGCCTCTCACTATCGCGGCCTCTCTTGATGCGGAGCACAGGCTCCAGACGCGCAGGCTCCAGACGCGCAGGCTCAGCAGTTGTGGCTCACGGGCCCAGTCGCTCCGCGGCCTGTGGGATCCTCCCAGACCAGGGCTCGAACCCGTGTCCCCTGCATCGACAGGCAGACTCTCAACCACTGCGCCACCAGGGAAGCCCAGTAACGTTATTTTGAGACCAGAATTTAAGGAAAAGGAATTGAACATTTCAAGTGTAGACATTATGAGGTCTCTAAAATTATTACGCATTTTCAAACTAGAAATAAAAAGGCCACTGAAGTATCCTGCAGATTTTTATTTATAACAAAGTGAATACCAATATCTAATAACACACGTAAAGAAAACTTTCTTTGGGATCCTT